>NW_027365169.1:0-133776 GCF_046119375.1 Phyllobates terribilis | reverse complement strand
GAAATGTTTGAAGCTACTGACTGAATGAAAGGAGCTGGCATCTCACTCTCTTTGAATCTTCTTTATCATGCTAAGAGGAGCAGGAAAAAGCAAAAAATTTCAGAATTGCACCTTGCAATGTGGAGAAATTACTGTTTGTGCATTTACAATATTCATTGATTTTTACCATTGAAAAACGTCCAGAAATGATTGAAGCTACTGACTGAATGAAAGTAGCTGGCATCTCACTCTCTTTGAATCTTCTTTATCATGCTAAGAGGAGCAGGAAAAAGCAAAAAATTTCAGAATTGCACCTTGCAATGCGGAGAAATTACTGTTTGTGCATTTACAATATTCATTGATTTTTGCCATTGAAAAACATCATGTTATTCATATACCAGAAATGATTGAAGCTACTGACTGAATGAAAGGAGCTGGCATCTCACTCTCTTTGAATCTTCTTTATCATGCTAAGAGGAGCAGGAAAAAGCAAAAAATTTCAGAATTGCACCTTGCAATGCGGAGAAATTACTGTTTGTGCATTTACAATATTCATTGATTTTTGCCATTGAAAAACGTCCAGAAATGATTGAAGCTACTGACTGAATGAAAGGAACTGGCATCTCACTCTCTTTGAATCTTCTTTATCATGCTAAGAGGAGCAGGAAAAAGCAAAAAATTTCAGAATTGCACCTTGCAATGCGGAGAAATTACTGTTTGTGCATTTACAAAATTCATTGATTTTTGCCATTGAAAAACATCATGTTATTCATATACCAGAAATGTTTGAAGCTACTGACTGAATGAAAGGAGCTGACATCTCACTCTCTTTGAATCTTCTTTATCATGCTAAGAGGAGCAGGAAAAAGCAAAAAATTTCAGAATTGCACCTTGCAATGCGGAGAAATTACTGTTTGTGCATTTACAATATTCATTGATTTTTGCCATTGAAAAACGTCCAGAAATGATTGAAGCTACTGACTGAATGAAAGGAGCTGGCATCTCACTCTCTTTGAATCTTCTTTATCATGCTAAGAGGAGCAGGAAAAAGCAAAAAATTTCAGAATTGCACCTTGCAATGCGGAGAAATTACTGTTTGTGCATTTACAATATTCATTGATTTTTGCCATTGAAAAACGTCCAGAAATGATTGAAGCTACTGACTGAATGAAAGGAGCTGGCATCTCACTCTCTTTGAATCTTCTTTATCATGCTAAGAGGAGCAGGAAAAAGCAAAAAATTTCAGAATTGCACCTTGCAATGCGGAGAAATTACTGTTTGTGCATTTACAATATTCATTGATTTTTGCCATTGAAAAACATCATGTTATTCATATACCAGAAATGATTGAAGCTACTGACTGAATGAAAGGAGCTGGCATCTCACTCTCTTTGAATCTTCTTTATCATGCTAAGAGGAGCAGGAAAAAGCAAAAAATTTCAGAATTGCACCTTGCAATGCGGAGAAATTACTGTTTGTGCATTTACAATATTCATTGATTTTTGCCATTGAAAAACGTCCAGAAATGATTGAAGCTACTGACTGAATGAAAGGAACTGGCATCTCACTCTCTTTGAATCTTCATCATGCTAAGAGGAGCAGGAAAAAGCAAAAAATTTCAGAATTGCACCTTGCAATGCGGAGAAATTACTGTTTGTGCATTTACAAAATTCATTGATTTTTGCCATTGAAAAACATCATGTTATTCATATACCAGAAATGTTTGAAGCTACTGACTGAATGAAAGGAGCTGACATCTCACTCTCTTTGAATCTTCTTTATCATGCTAAGAGGAGCAGGAAAAAGCAAAAAATTTCAGAATTGCACCTTGCAATGCGGAGAAATTACTGTTTGTGCATTTACAATATTCATTGATTTTTGCCATTGAAAAACGTCCAGAAATGATTGAAGCTACTGACTGAATGAAAGGAGCTGGCATCTCACTCTCTTTGAATCTTCTTTATCATGCTAAGAGGAGCAGGAAAAAGCAAAAAATTTCAGAATTGCACCTTGCAATGCGGAGAAATTACTGTTTGTGCATTTACAATATTCATTGATTTTTGCCATTGAAAAACATCATGTTATTCATATACCAGAAATGATTGAAGCTACTGACTGAATGAAAGGAGCTGGCATCTCACTCTCTTTGAATCTTCTTTATCATGCTAAGAGGAGCAGGAAAAAGCAAAAAATTTCAGAATTGCACCTTGCAATGTGGAGAAATTACTGTTTGTGCATTTACAATATTCATTGATTTTTACCATTGAAAAACGTCCAGAAATGATTGAAGCTACTGACTGAATGAAAGTAGCTGGCATCTCACTCTCTTTGAATCTTCTTTATCATGCTAAGAGGAGCAGGAAAAAGCAAAAAATTTCAGACTTGCACCTTGCAATGCGGAGAAATTACTGTTTGTGCATTTACAATATTCATTGATTTTTGCCATTGAAAAACATCGTTATTCATATACCAGAAATGTTTGAAGCTACTGACTGAATGAAAGGAGCTGGCATCTCACTCTCTTTGAATCTTCTTTATCATGCTAAGAGGAGCAGGAAAAAGCAAAAAATTTCAGAATTGCACCTTGCAATGCGGAGAAATTACTGTTTGTGCATTTACAATATTCATTGATTTTTGCCATTGAAAAACGTCCAGAAATGATTGAAGCTACTGACTGAATGAAAGGAGCTGGCATCTCACTCTCTTTGAATCTTGTTTATCATGCTAAGAGGAGCAGGAAAAAGCAAAAAATTTCAGAATTGCACCTTGCAATGCGGAGAAATTACTGTTTGTGCATTTACAATATTCATTGATTTTTGCCATTGAAAAACGTCCAGAAATGATTGAAGCTACTGACTGAATGAAAGGAGCTGGCATCTCACTCTCTTTGAATCTTCTTTATCATGCTAAGAGGAGCAGGAAAAAGCAAAAAAATTCAGAATTGCACCTTGCAATGCGGAGAAATTACTGTTTGTGCATTTACAATATTCATTGATTTTTGCCATTGAAAAACATCATGTTATTCATATACCAGAAATGATTGAAGCTACTGACTGAATGAAAGGAGCTGGCATCTCACTCTCTTTGAATCTTCTTTATCATGCTAAGAGGAGCAGGAAAAAGCAAAAAATTTCAGAATTGCACCTTGCAATGCGGAGAAATTACTGTTTGTGCATTTACAATATTCATTGATTTTTGCCATTGAAAAACGTCCAGAAATGATTGAAGCTACTGACTGAATGAAAGGAGCTGGCATCTCACTCTCTTTGAATCTTCTTTATCATGCTAAGAGGAGCAGGAAAAAGCAAAAAATTTCAGAATTGCACCTTGCAATGCGGAGAAATTACTGTTTGTGCATTTACAATATTCATTGATTTTTGCCATTGAAAAACATCATGTTATTCATATACCAGAAATGATTGAAGCTACTGACTGAATGAAAGGAGCTGGCATCTCACTCTCTTTGAATCTTCTTTATCATGCTAAGAGGAGCAGGAAAAAGCAAAAAATTTCAGAATTGCACCTTGCAATGCGGAGAAATTACTGTTTGTGCATTTACAATATTCATTGATTTTTGCCATTGAAAAACGTCCAGAAATGATTGAAGCTACTGACTGAATGAAAGGAACTGGCATCTCACTCTCTTTGAATCTTCTTTATCATGCTAAGAGGAGCAGGAAAAAGCAAAAAATTTCAGAATTGCACCTTGCAATGCGGAGAAATTACTGTTTGTGCATTTACAAAATTCATTGATTTTTGCCATTGAAAAACATCATGTTATTCATATACCAGAAATGTTTGAAGCTACTGACTGAATGAAAGGAGCTGACATCTCACTCTCTTTGAATCTTCTTTATCATGCTAAGAGGAGCAGGAAAAAGCAAAAAATTTCAGAATTGCACCTTGCAATGCGGAGAAATTACTGTTTGTGCATTTACAATATTCATTGATTTTTGCCATTGAAAAACGTCCAGAAATGATTGAAGCTACTGACTGAATGAAAGGAGCTGGCATCTCACTCTCTTTGAATCTTCTTTATCATGCTAAGAGGAGCAGGAAAAAGCAAAAAATTTCAGAATTGCACCTTGCAATGCGGAGAAATTACTGTTTGTGCATTTACAATATTCATTGATTTTTGCCATTGAAAAACATCATGTTATTCATATACCAGAAATGATTGAAGCTACTGACTGAATGAAAGGAGCTGGCATCTCACTCTCTTTGAATCTTCTTTATCATGCTAAGAGGAGCAGGAAAAAGCAAAAAATTTCAGAATTGCACCTTGCAATGTGGAGAAATTACTGTTTGTGCATTTACAATATTCATTGATTTTTACCATTGAAAAACGTCCAGAAATGATTGAAGCTACTGACTGAATGAAAGTAGCTGGCATCTCACTCTCTTTGAATCTTCTTTATCATGCTAAGAGGAGCAGGAAAAAGCAAAAAATTTCAGACTTGCACCTTGCAATGCGGAGAAATTACTGTTTGTGCATTTACAATATTCATTGATTTTTGCCATTGAAAAACATCATGTTATTCATATACCAGAAATGTTTGAAGCTACTGACTGAATGAAAGGAGCTGGCATCTCACTCTCTTTGAATCTTCTTTATCATGCTAAGAGGAGCAGGAAAAAGCAAAAAATTTCAGAATTGCACCTTGCAATGCGGAGAAATTACTGTTTGTGCATTTACAATATTCATTGATTTTTGCCATTGAAAAACGTCCAGAAATGATTGAAGCTACTGACTGAATGAAAGGAGCTGGCATCTCACTCTCTTTGAATCTTGTTTATCATGCTAAGAGGAGCAGGAAAAAGCAAAAAATTTCAGAATTGCACCTTGCAATGCGGAGAAATTACTGTTTGTGCATTTACAATATTCATTGATTTTTGCCATTGAAAAACGTCCAGAAATGATTGAAGCTACTGACTGAATGAAAGGAACTGGCATCTCACTCTCTTTGAATCTTCTTTATCATGCTAAGAGGAGCAGGAAAAAGCAAAAAATTTCAGAATTGCACCTTGCAATGCGGAGAAATTACTGTTTGTGCATTTACAAAATTCATTGATTTTTGCCATTGAAAAACATCATGTTATTCATATACCAGAAATGTTTGAAGCTACTGACTGAATGAAAGGAGCTGACATCTCACTCTCTTTGAATCTTCTTTATCATGCTAAGAGGAGCAGGAAAAAGCAAAAAATTTCAGAATTGCACCTTGCAATGCGGAGAAATTACTGTTTGTGCATTTACAATATTCATTGATTTTTGCCATTGAAAAACGTCCAGAAATGATTGAAGCTACTGACTGAATGAAAGGAGCTGGCATCTCACTCTCTTTGAATCTTCTTTATCATGCTAAGAGGAGCAGGAAAAAGCAAAAAATTTCAGAATTGCACCTTGCAATGCGGAGAAATTACTGTTTGTGCATTTACAATATTCATTGATTTTTGCCATTGAAAAACATCATGTTATTCATATACCAGAAATGTTTGAAGCTACTGACTGAATGAAAGGAGCTGGCATCTCACTCTCTTTGAATCTTCTTTATCATGCTAAGAGGAGCAGGAAAAAGCAAAAAATTTCAGAATTGCACCTTGCAATGCGGAGAAATTACTGTTTGTGCATTTACAATATTCATTGATTTTTGCCATTGAAAAACGTCCAGAAATGATTGAAGCTACTGACTGAATGAAAGGAGCTGGCATCTCACTCTCTTTGAATCTTCTTTATCATGCTAAGAGGAGCAGGAAAAAGCAAAAAATTTCAGAATTGCACCTTGCAATGCGGAGAAATTACTGTTTGTGCATTTACAATATTCATTGATTTTTGCCATTGAAAAACGTCCAGAAATGATTGAAGCTACTGACTGAATGAAAGGAGCTGGCATCTCACTCTCTTTGAATCTTCTTTATCATGCTAAGAGGAGCAGGAAAAAGCAAAAAATTTCAGAATTGCAACTTGCAATGCGGAGAAATTACTGTTTGTGCATTTACAATATTCATTGATTTTTGCCATTGAAAAACATCATGTTATTCATATACCAGAAATGATTGAAGCTACTGACTGAATGAAAGGAGCTGGCATCTCACTCTCTTTGAATCTTCTTTATCATGCTAAGAGGAGCAGGAAAAAGCAAAAAATTTCAGAATTGCACCTTGCAATGCGGAGAAATTACTGTTTGTGCATTTACAATATTCATTGATTTTTGCCATTGAAAAACGTCCAGAAATGATTGAAGCTACTGACTGAATGAAAGGAGCTGGCATCTCACTCTCTTTGAATCTTCTTTATCATGCTAAGAGGAGCAGGAAAAAGCAAAAAATTTCAGAATTGCACCTTGCAATGCGGAGAAATTACTGTTTGTGCTTTTACAATATTCATTGATTTTTGCCATTGAAAAACATCATATTATTCATATACCAGAAATGTTTGAAGCTACTGACTGAATGAAAGGAGCTGGCATCTCACTCTCTTTGAATCTTCTTTATCATGCTAAGAGGAGCAGGAAAAAGCAAAAAATTTCAGAATTGCACCTTGCAATGCGGAGAAATTACTGTTTGTGCATTTACAATATTCATTGATTTTTGCCATTGAAAAACGTCCAGAAATGATTGAAGCTACTGACTGAATGAAAGGAGCTGGCATCTCACTCTCTTTGAATCTTCTTTATCATGCTAAGAGGAGCAGGAAAAAGCAAAAAATTTCAGAATTGCACCTTGCAATGCGGAGAAATTACTGTTTGTGCATTTACAATATTCATTGATTTTTGCCATTGAAAAACGTCCAGAAATGATTGAAGCTACTGACTGAATGAAAGGAGCTGGCATCTCACTCTCTTTGAATCTTCTTTATCATGCTAAGAGGAGCAGGAAAAAGCAAAAAATTTCAGAATTGCACCTTGCAATGCGGAGAAATTACTGTTTGTGCATTTACAATATTCATTGATTTTTGCCATTGAAAAACATCATGTTATTCATATACCAGAAATGATTGAAGCTACTGACTGAATGAAAGGAGCTGGCATCTTACTCTCTTTGAATCTTCTTTGTCATGCTAAGAGGAGCAGGAAAAAGCAAAAAATTTCAGAATTGCACCTTGCAATGCGGAGAAATTACTGTTTGTGCATTTACAATATTCATTGATTTTTGCCATTGAAAAACGTCCAGAAATGATTGAAGCTACTGACTGAATGAAAGGAGCTGGCATCTCACTCTCTTTGAATCTTCTTTATCATGCTAAGAGGAGCAGGAAAAAGCAAAAAATTTCAGAATTGCACCTTGCAATGCGGAGAAATTACTGTTTGTGCATTTACAATATTCATTGATTTTTGCCATTGAAAAACGTCCAGAAATGATTGAAGCTACTGACTGAATGAAAGGAGCTGGCATCTCACTCTCTTTGAATCTTCTTTATCATGCTAAGAGGAGCAGGAAAAAGCAAAAAATTTCAGAATTGCACCTTGCAATGCGGAGAAATTACTCTTTGTGCATTTACAATATTCATTGATTTTTGCCATTGAAAAACATCATGTTATTCATATACCAGAAATGTTTGAAGCTACTGACTGAATGAAAGGAGCTGGCATCTCACTCTCTTTGAATCTTCTTTATCATGCTAAGAGGAGCAGGAAAAAGCAAAAAATTTCAGAATTGCACCTTGCAATGCGGAGAAATTACTGTTTGTGCATTTACAATATTCATTGATTTTTGCCATTGAAAAACGTCCAGAAATGATTGAAGCTACTGACTGAATGAAAGGAGCTGGCATCTCACTCTCTTTGAATCTTCTTTATCATGCTAAGAGGAGCAGGAAAAAGCAAAAAATTTCAGAATTGCACCTTGCAATGCGGAGAAATTACTGTTTGTGCATTTACAATATTCATTGATTTTTGCCATTGAAAAACATCATGTTATTCATATACCAGAAATGTTTGTAGCTACTGACTGAATGAAAGGAGCTGGCATCTCACTCTCTTTGAATCTTCTTTATCATGCTAAGAGGAGCAGGAAAAAGCAAAAAATTTCAGAATTGCACCTTGCAATGCGGAGAAATTACTGTTTGTGCATTTACAATATTCATTGATTTTTGCCATTGAAAAACGTCCAGAAATGATTGAAGCTACTGACTGAATGAAAGGAGCTGGCATCTCACTCTCTTTGAATCTTCTTTATCATGCTAAGAGGAGCAGGAAAAAGCAAAAAATTTCAGAATTGCACCTTGCAATGCGGAGAAATTACTGTTTGTGCATTTACAATATTCATTGATTTTTGCCATTGAAAAACGTCCAGAAATGATTGAAGCTACTGACTGAATGAAAGGAGCTGGCATCTCACTCTCTTTGAATCTTCTTTATCATGCTAAGAGGAGCAGGAAAAAGCAAAAAATTTCAGAATTGCACCTTGCAATGCGGAGAAATTACTCTTTGTGCATTTACAATATTCATTGATTTTTGCCATTGAAAAACATCATGTTATTCATATACCAGAAATGTTTGAAGCTACTGACTGAATGAAAGGAGCTGGCATCTCACTCTCTTTGAATCTTCTTTATCATGCTAAGAGGAGCAGGAAAAAGCAAAAAATTTCAGAATTGCACCTTGCAATGCGGAGAAATTACTGTTTGTGCATTTACAATATTCATTGATTTTTGCCATTGAAAAACATCATGTTATTCATATACCAGAAATGTTTGAAGCTACTGACTGAATGAAAGGAGCTGGCATCTCACTCTCTTTGAATCTTCTTTATCATGCTAAGAGGAGCAGGAAAAAGCAAAAAATTTCAGAATTGCACCTTGCAATGTGGAGAAATTACTGTTTGTGCATTTACAATATTCATTGATTTTTACCATTGAAAAACGTCCAGAAATGATTGAAGCTACTGACTGAATGAAAGTAGCTGGCATCTCACTCTCTTTGAATCTTCTTTATCATGCTAAGAGGAGCAGGAAAAAGCAAAAAATTTCAGACTTGCACCTTGCAATGCGGAGAAATTACTGTTTGTGCATTTACAATATTCATTGATTTTTGCCATTGAAAAACATCATGTTATTCATATACCAGAAATGTTTGAAGCTACTGACTGAATGAAAGGAGCTGGCATCTCACTCTCTTTGAATCTTCTTTATCATGCTAAGAGGAGCAGGAAAAAGCAAAAAATTTCAGAATTGCACCTTGCAATGCGGAGAAATTACTGTTTGTGCATTTACAATATTCATTGATTTTTGCCATTGAAAAACGTCCAGAAATGATTGAAGCTACTGACTGAATGAAAGGAGCTGGCATCTCACTCTCTTTGAATCTTCTTTATCATGCTAAGAGGAGCAGGAAAAAGCAAAAAATTTCAGAATTGCACCTTGCAATGCGGAGAAATTACTGTTTGTGCATTTACAATATTCATTGATTTTTGCCATTGAAAAACGTCCAGAAATGATTGAAGCTACTGACT
Source organism: Phyllobates terribilis (assembly GCF_046119375.1). Taxonomy (NCBI): domain Eukaryota; kingdom Metazoa; phylum Chordata; class Amphibia; order Anura; family Dendrobatidae; genus Phyllobates; species Phyllobates terribilis. Next base: position 124,344 of record NW_027365169.1, on the reverse strand, counting down.
GAATGAAAGGAGCTGGCATCTCACTCTCTTTGAATCTTCTTTATCATGCTAAGAGGAGCAGGAAAAATCAAAAAATTTCAGAATTGCACCTTGCAATGCGGAGAAATTACTGTTTGTGCATTTACAATATTCAATGATTTTTGCCATTGAAAAACATGTTATTCATATACCAGAAATGTTTGAAGCTACTGACTGAATGAAAGGAGCTGGCACCTCACTCTCTTTGAATCTTCTTTATCATGCTAAGAGGAGCGGGAAAAAGCAAAAAATTTCAGAATTGCACCTTGCAATGCGGAGAAATTACTGTTTGTGCATTTACAATATTCATTGATTTTTGCCATTGAAAAACATCCAGAAATGATTGAAGGTACTGACTGAATGAAAGGAGCTGGCATCTCACTCTCTGAATCTTCTTTATCATGCTAAGAGGAGCAGGAAAAAGCAAAAAATTTCAGAATTGCACCTTGCAATGCGGAGAAATTACTGTTTGTGCATTTACAATATTCATTGATTTTTGCCATTGAAAAACGTCCAGAAATGATTGAAGCTACTGACTGAATGAAAGGAGCTGGCATCTCACTCTCTTTGAATCTTCTTTATCATGCTAAGAGGAGCAGGAAAAAGCCAAAAATTTCAGAATTGCACCTTGCAATGCGGAGAAATTACAGTTTGTGCATTTACAATATTCATTGATTTTTGCCATTGAAAAACATCCAGAAATGATTGAAGCTACTGACTGAATGAAAGGAGCTGGCATCTCACTCTCTTTGAATATTCTTTATCATGCTAAGAGGAGCAGGAAAAAGCAAAAAATTTCAGAATTGCACCTTGCAATGCGGAGAAATTACTGTTTGTGCATTTACAATATTCATTGATTTTTGCCATTGAAAAACATCATGTTATTCATATACCAGAAATGTTTGAAGCTACTGACTGAATGAAAGGAGCTGGCATCTCACTCTCTTTGAATCTTCTTTATCATGCTAAGAGGAGCAGGAAAAAGCAAAAAATTTCAGAATTGCACCTTGCAATGCGGAGAAATTACTGTTTGTGCATTTACAATATTCATTGATTTTTGCCATTGAAAAACATCATGTTATTCATATACCAGAAATGTTTGAAGCTACTGACTGAATGAAAGGAGCTGGCATCTCACTCTCTGAATCTTCTTTATCATGCTAAGAGGAGCAGGAAAAAGCAAAAAATTTCAGAATTGCACCTTGCAATGTGGAGAAATTACTGTTTGTGCATTTACAATATTCATTGATTTTTACCATTGAAAAACGTCCAGAAATGATTGAAGCTACTGACTGAATGAAAGTAGCTGGCATCTCACTCTCTTTGAATCTTCTTTATCATGCTAAGAGGAGCAGGAAAAAGCAAAAAATTTCAGAATTGCACCTTGCAATGCAGAGAAATTACTGTTTGTGCATTTACAATATTCATTGATTTTTGCCATTGAAAAACATCATGTTATTCATATACCAGAAATGTTTGAAGCTACTGACTGAATGAAAGGAGCTGGCATCTCACTCTCTTTGAATCTTCTTTATCATGCTAAGAGGAGCAGGAAAAAGCAAAAAATTTCAGAATTGCACCTTGCAATGTGGAGAAATTACTGTTTGTGCATTTACAATATTCATTGATTTTTACCATTGAAAAACGTCCAGAAATGATTGAAGCTACTGACTGAATGAAAGTAGCTGGCATCTCACTCTCTTTGAATCTTCTTTATCATGCTAAGAGGAGCAGGAAAAAGCAAAAAATTTCAGAATTGCACCTTGCAATGCGGAGAAATTACTGTTTGTGCATTTACAATATTCATTGATTTTTGCCATTGAAAAACATCATGTTATTCATATACCAGAAATGATTGAAGCTACTGACTGAATGAAAGGAGCTGGCATCTCACTCTCTTTGAATCTTCTTTATCATGCTAAGAGGAGCAGGAAAAAGCAAAAAATTTCAGAATTGCACCTTGCAATGCGGAGAAATTACTGTTTGTGCATTTACAATATTCATTGATTTTTGCCATTGAAAAACGTCCAGAAATGATTGAAGCTACTGACTGAATGAAAGGAACTGGCATCTCACTCTCTTTGAATCTTCTTTATCATGCTGAGGAGCAGGAAAAAGCAAAAAATTTCAGAATTGCACCTTGCAATGCGGAGAAATTACTGTTTGTGCATTTACAAAATTCATTGATTTTTGCCATTGAAAAACATCATGTTATTCATATACCAGAAATGTTTGAAGCTACTGACTGAATGAAAGGAGCTGACATCTCACTCTCTTTGAATCTTCTTTATCATGCTAAGAGGAGCAGGAAAAAGCAAAAAATTTCAGAATTGCACCTTGCAATGCGGAGAAATTACTGTTTGTGCATTTACAATATTCATTGATTTTTGCCATTGAAAAACGTCCAGAAATGATTGAAGCTACTGACTGAATGAAAGGAGCTGGCATCTCACTCTCTTTGAATCTTCTTTATCATGCTAAGAGGAGCAGGAAAAAGCAAAAAATTTCAGAATTGCACCTTGCAATGCGGAGAAATTACTGTTTGTGCATTTACAATATTCATTGATTTTTGCCATTGAAAAACGTCCAGAAATGATTGAAGCTACTGACTGAATGAAAGGAGCTGGCATCTCACTCTCTTTGAATCTTCTTTATCATGCTAAGAGGAGCAGGAAAAAGCAAAAAATTTCAGAATTGCACCTTGCAATGCGGAGAAATTACTGTTTGTGCATTTACAATATTCATTGATTTTTGCCATTGAAAAACATCATGTTATTCATATACCAGAAATGATTGAAGCTACTGACTGAATGAAAGGAGCTGGCATCTCACTCTCTTTGAATCTTCTTTATCATGCTAAGAGGAGCAGGAAAAAGCAAAAAATTTCAGAATTGCACCTTGCAATGCGGAGAAATTACTGTTTGTGCATTTACAATATTCATTGATTTTTGCCATTGAAAAACGTCCAGAAATGATTGAAGCTACTGACTGAATGAAAGGAACTGGCATCTCACTCTCTTTGAATCTTCTTTATCATGCTAAGAGGAGCAGGAAAAAGCAAAAAATTTCAGAATTGCACCTTGCAATGCGGAGAAATTACTGTTTGTGCATTTACAAAATTCATTGATTTTTGCCATTGAAAAACATCATGTTATTCATATACCAGAAATGTTTGAAGCTACTGACTGAATGAAAGGAGCTGACATCTCATTCTCTTTGAATCTTCTTTATCATGCTAAGAGGAGCAGGAAAAAGCAAAAAATTTCAGAATTGCACCTTGCAATGCGGAGAAATTACTGTTTGTGCATTTACAATATTCATTGATTTTTGCCATTGAAAAACGTCCAGAAATGATTGAAGCTACTGACTGAATGAAAGGAGCTGGCATCTCACTCTCTTTGAATCTTCTTTATCATGCTAAGAGGAGCAGGAAAAAGCAAAAAATTTCAGAATTGCACCTTGCAATGCGGAGAAATTACTGTTTGTGCATTTACAATATTCATTGTTTTTTGCCATTGAAAAACATCTTGTTATTCATATACCAGAAATGATTGAAGCTACTGACTGAATGAAAGGAGCTGGCATCTCACTCTCTTTGAATCTTCTTTATCATGCTAAGAGGAGCAGGAAAAAGCAAAAAATTTCAGAATTGCACCTTGCAATGTGGAGAAATTACTGTTTGTGCATTTACAATATTCATTGATTTTTACCATTGAAAAACGTCCAGAAATGATTGAAGCTACTGACTGAATGAAAGTAGCTGGCATCTCACTCTCTTTGAATCTTCTTTATCATGCTAAGAGGAGCAGGAAAAAGCAAAAAATTTCAGACTTGCACCTTGCAATGCGGAGAAATTACTGTTTGTGCATTTACAATATTCATTGATTTTTGCCATTGAAAAACATCATGTTATTCATATACCAGAAATGTTTGAAGCTACTGACTGAATGAAAGGAGCTGGCATCTCACTCTCTTTGAATCTTCTTTATCATGCTAAGAGGAGCAGGAAAAAGCAAAAAATTTCAGAATTGCACCTTGCAATGCGGAGAAATTACTGTTTGTGCATTTACAATATTCATTGATTTTTGCCATTGAAAAACGTCCAGAAATGATTGAAGCTACTGACTGAATGAAAGGAGCTGGCATCTCACTCTCTTTGAATCTTGTTTATCATGCTAAGAGGAGCAGGAAAAAGCAAAAAATTTCAGAATTGCACCTTGCAATGCGGAGAAATTACTGTTTGTGCATTTACAATATTCATTGATTTTTGCCATTGAAAAACGTCCAGAAATGATTGAAGCTACTGACTGAATGAAAGGAGCTGGCATCTCACTCTCTTTGAATCTTCTTTATCATGCTAAGAGGAGCAGGAAAAAGCAAAAAATTTCAGAATTGCACCTTGCAATGCGGAGAAATTACTGTTTGTGCATTTACAATATTCATTGATTTTTGCCATTGAAAAACATCATGTTATTCATATACCAGAAATGTTTGAAGCTACTGACTGAATGAAAGGAGCTGGCATCTCACTCTCTTTGAATCTTCTTTATCATGCTAAGAGGAGCAGGAAAAAGCAAAAAATTTCAGAATTGCACCTTGCAATGCGGAGAAATTACTGTTTGTGCATTTACAATATTCATTGATTTTTGCCATTGAAAAACATCATGTTATTCATATACCAGAAATGTTTGAAGCTACTGACTGAATGAAAGGAGCTGGCATCTCACTCTCTGAATCTTCTTTATCATGCTAAGAGGAGCAGGAAAAAGCAAAAAATTTCAGAATTGCACCTTGCAATGTGGAGAAATTACTGTTTGTGCATTTACAATATTCATTGATTTTTACCATTGAAAAACGTCCAGAAATGATTGAAGCTACTGACTGAATGAAAGTAGCTGGCATCTCACTCTCTTTGAATCTTCTTTATCATGCTAAGAGGAGCAGGAAAAAGCAAAAAATTTCAGAATTGCACCTTGCAATGCAGAGAAATTACTGTTTGTGCATTTACAATATTCATTGATTTTTGCCATTGAAAAACATCATGTTATTCATATACCAGAAATGTTTGAAGCTACTGACTGAATGAAAGGAGCTGGCATCTCACTCTCTTTGAATCTTCTTTATCATGCTAAGAGGAGCAGGAAAAAGCAAAAAATTTCAGAATTGCACCTTGCAATGTGGAGAAATTACTGTTTGTGCATTTACAATATTCATTGATTTTTACCATTGAAAAACGTCCAGAAATGATTGAAGCTACTGACTGAATGAAAGTAGCTGGCATCTCACTCTCTTTGAATCTTCTTTATCATGCTAAGAGGAGCAGGAAAAAGCAAAAAATTTCAGAATTGCACCTTGCAATGCGGAGAAATTACTGTTTGTGCATTTACAATATTCATTGATTTTTGCCATTGAAAAACATCGTTATTCATATACCAGAAATGATTGAAGCTACTGACTGAATGAAAGGAGCTGGCATCTCACTCTCTTTGAATCTTCTTTATCATGCTAAGAGGAGCAGGAAAAAGCAAAAAATTTCAGAATTGCACCTTGCAATGCGGAGAAATTACTGTTTGTGCATTTACAATATTCATTGATTTTTGCCATTGAAAAACGTCCAGAAATGATTGAAGCTACTGACTGAATGAAAGGAACTGGCATCTCACTCTCTTTGAATCTTCTTTATCATGCTGAGGAGCAGGAAAAAGCAAAAAATTTCAGAATTGCACCTTGCAATGCGGAGAAATTACTGTTTGTGCATTTACAAAATTCATTGATTTTTGCCATTGAAAAACATCATGTTATTCATATACCAGAAATGTTTGAAGCTACTGACTGAATGAAAGGAGCTGACATCTCACTCTCTTTGAATCTTCTTTATCATGCTAAGAGGAGCAGGAAAAAGCAAAAAATTTCAGAATTGCACCTTGCAATGCGGAGAAATTACTGTTTGTGCATTTACAATATTCATTGATTTTTGCCATTGAAAAACGTCCAGAAATGATTGAAGCTACTGACTGAATGAAAGGAGCTGGCATCTCACTCTCTTTGAATCTTCTTTATCATGCTAAGAGGAGCAGGAAAAAGCAAAAAATTTCAGAATTGCACCTTGCAATGCGGAGAAATTACTGTTTGTGCATTTACAATATTCATTGATTTTTGCCATTGAAAAACGTCCAGAAATGATTGAAGCTACTGACTGAATGAAAGGAGCTGGCATCTCACTCTCTTTGAATCTTCTTTATCATGCTAAGAGGAGCAGGAAAAAGCAAAAAATTTCAGAATTGCACCTTGCAATGCGGAGAAATTACTGTTTGTGCATTTACAATATTCATTGATTTTTGCCATTGAAAAACATCATGTTATTCATATACCAGAAATGATTGAAGCTACTGACTGAATGAAAGGAGCTGGCATCTCACTCTCTTTGAATCTTCTTTATCATGCTAAGAGGAGCAGGAAAAAGCAAAAAATTTCAGAATTGCACCTTGCAATGCGGAGAAATTACTGTTTGTGCATTTACAATATTCATTGATTTTTGCCATTGAAAAACGTCCAGAAATGATTGAAGCTACTGACTGAATGAAAGGAACTGGCATCTCACTCTCTTTGAATCTTCTTTATCATGCTAAGAGGAGCAGGAAAAAGCAAAAAATTTCAGAATTGCACCTTGCAATGCGGAGAAATTACTGTTTGTGCATTTACAAAATTCATTGATTTTTGCCATTGAAAAACATCATGTTATTCATATACCAGAAATGTTTGAAGCTACTGACTGAATGAAAGGAGCTGACATCTCACTCTCTTTGAATCTTCTTTATCATGCTAAGAGGAGCAGGAAAAAGCAAAAAATTTCAGAATTGCACCTTGCAATGCGGAGAAATTACTGGAAATTACTGTTTGTGCATTTACAATATTCATTGATTTTTGCCATTGAAAAACGTCCAGAAATGATTGAAGCTACTGACTGAATGAAAGGAGCTGGCATCTCACTCTCTTTGAATCTTCTTTATCATGCTAAGAGGAGCAGGAAAAAGCAAAAAATTTCAGAATTGCACCTTGCAATGCGGAGAAATTACTGTTTGTGCATTTACAATATTCATTGATTTTTGCCATTGAAAAACATCATGTTATTCATATACCAGAAATGATTGAAGCTACTGACTGAATGAAAGGAGCTGGCATCTCACTCTCTTTGAATCTTCTTTATCATGCTAAGAGGAGCAGGAAAAAGCAAAAAATTTCAGAACTGCACCTTGCAATGTGGAGAAATTACTGTTTGTGCATTTACAATATTCATTGATTTTTACCATTGAAAAACGTCCAGAAATGATTGAAGCTACTGACTGAATGAAAGTAGCTGGCATCTCACTCTCTTTGAATCTTCTTTATCATGCTAAGAGGAGCAGGAAAAAGCAAAAAATTTCAGACTTGCACCTTGCAATGCGGAGAAATTACTGTTTGTGCATTTACAATATTCATTGATTTTTGCCATTGAAAAACATCATGTTATTCATATACCAGAAATGTTTGAAGCTACTGACTGAATGAAAGGAGCTGGCATCTCACTCTCTTTGAATCTTCTTTATCATGCTAAGAGGAGCAGGAAAAAGCAAAAAATTTCAGAATTGCACCTTGCAATGCGGAGAAATTACTGTTTGTGCATTTACAATATTCATTGATTTTTGCCATTGAAAAACGTCCAGAAATGATTGAAGCTACTGACTGAATGAAAGGAGCTGGCATCTCACTCTCTTTGAATCTTGTTTATCATGCTAAGAGGAGCAGGAAAAAGCAAAAAATTTCAGAATTGCACCTTGCAATGCGGAGAAATTACTGTTTGTGCATTTACAATATTCATTGATTTTTGCCATTGAAAAACGTCCAGAAATGATTGAAGCTACTGACTGAATGAAAGGAGCTGGCATCTCACTCTCTTTGAATCTTCTTTATCATGCTAAGAGGAGCAGGAAAAAGCAAAAAAATTCAGAATTGCACCTTGCAATGCGGAGAAATTACTGTTTGTGCATTTACAATATTCATTGATTTTTGCCATTGAAAAACATCATGTTATTCATATACCAGAAATGATTGAAGCTACTGACTGAATGAAAGGAGCTGGCATCTCACTCTCTTTGAATCTTCTTTATCATGCTAAGAGGAGCAGGAAAAAGCAAAAAATTTCAGAATTGCACCTTGCAATGCGGAGAAATTACTGTTTGTGCATTTACAATATTCATTGATTTTTGCCATTGAAAAACGTCCAGAAATGATTGAAGCTACTGACTGAATGAAAGGAGCTGGCATCTCACTCTCTTTGAATCTTCTTTATCATGCTAAGAGGAGCAGGAAAAAGCAAAAAATTTCAGAATTGCACCTTGCAATGCGGAGAAATTACTGTTTGTGCATTTACAATATTCATTGATTTTTGCCATTGAAAAACATCATGTTATTCATATACCAGAAATGATTGAAGCTACTGACTGAATGAAAGGAGCTGGCATCTCACTCTCTTTGAATCTTCTTTATCATGCTAAGAGGAGCAGGAAAAAGCAAAAAATTTCAGAATTGCACCTTGCAATGCGGAGAAATTACTGTTTGTGCATTTACAATATTCATTGATTTTTGCCATTGAAAAACGTCCAGAAATGATTGAAGCTACTGACTGAATGAAAGGAACTGGCATCTCACTCTCTTTGAATCTTCTTTATCATGCTAAGAGGAGCAGGAAAAAGCAAAAAATTTCAGAATTGCACCTTGCAATGCGGAGAAATTACTGTTTGTGCATTTACAAAATTCATTGATTTTTGCCATTGAAAAACATCATGTTATTCATATACCAGAAATGTTTGAAGCTACTGACTGAATGAAAGGAGCTGACATCTCACTCTCTTTGAATCTTCTTTATCATGCTAAGAGGAGCAGGAAAAAGCAAAAAATTTCAGAATTGCACCTTGCAATGCGGAGAAATTACTGTTTGTGCATTTACAATATTCATTGATTTTTGCCATTGAAAAACGTCCAGAAATGATTGAAGCTACTGACTGAATGAAAGGAGCTGGCATCTCACTCTCTTTGAATCTTCTTTATCATGCTAAGAGGAGCAGGAAAAAGCAAAAAATTTCAGAATTGCACCTTGCAATGCGGAGAAATTACTGTTTGTGCATTTACAATATTCATTGATTTTTGCCATTGAAAAACATCATGTTATTCATATACCAGAAATGATTGAAGCTACTGACTGAATGAAAGGAGCTGGCATCTCACTCTCTTTGAATCTTCTTTATCATGCTAAGAGGAGCAGGAAAAAGCAAAAAATTTCAGACTTGCACCTTGCAATGCGGAGAAATTACTGTTTGTGCATTTACAATATTCATTGATTTTTGCCATTGAAAAACATCATGTTATTCATATACCAGAAATGTTTGAAGCTACTGACTGAATGAAAGGAGCTGGCATCTCACTCTCTTTGAATCTTCTTTATCATGCTAAGAGGAGCAGGAAAAAGCAAAAAATTTCAGAATTGCACCTTGCAATGCGGAGAAATTACTGTTTGTGCATTTACAATATTAATTGATTTTTGCCATTGAAAAACGTCCAGAAATGATTGAAGCTACTGACTGAATGAAAGGAGCTGGCATCTCACTCTCTTTGAATCTTGTTTATCATGCTAAGAGGAGCAGGAAAAAGCAAAAAATTTCAGAATTGCACCTTGCAATGCGGAGAAATTACTGTTTGTGCATTTACAATATTCATTGATTTTTGCCATTGAAAAACGTCCAGAAATGATTGAAGCTACTGACTGAATGAAAGGAGCTGGCATCTCACTCTCTTTGAATCTTCTTTATCATGCTAAGAGGAGCAGGAAAAAGCAAAAAAATTCAGAATTGCACCTTGCAATGCGGAGAAATTACTGTTTGTGCATTTACAATATTCATTGATTTTTGCCATTGAAAAACATCATGTTATTCATATACCAGAAATGATTGAAGCTACTGACTGAATGAAAGGAGCTGGCATCTCGCTCTCTTTGAATCTTCTTTATCATGCTAAGAGGAGCAGGAAAAAGCAAAAAATTTCAGAATTGCACCTTGCAATGCGGAGAAATTACTGTTTGTGCATTTACAATATTCATTGATTTTTGCCATTGAAAAACGTCCAGAAATGATTGAAGCTACTGACTGAATGAAAGGAACTGGCATCTCACTCTCTTTGAATCTTCTTTATCATGCTAAGAGGAGCAGGAAAAAGCAAAAAATTTCAGAATTGCACCTTGCAATGCGGAGAAATTACTGTTTGTGCATTTACAAAATTCATTGATTTTTGCCATTGAAAAACATCATGTTATTCATATACCAGAAATGTTTGAAGCTACTGACTGAATGAAAGGAGCTGACATCTCACTCTCTTTGAATCTTCTTTATCATGCTAAGAGGAGCAGGAAAAAGCAAAAAATTTCAGAATTGCACCTTGCAATGCGGAGAAATTACTGTTTGTGCATTTACAATATTCATTGATTTTTGCCATTGAAAAACGTCCAGAAATGATTGAAGCTACTGACTGAATGAAAGGAGCTGGCATCTCACTCTCTTTGAATCTTCTTTATCATGCTAAGAGGAGCAGGAAAAAGCAAAAAATTTCAGAATTGCACCTTGCAATGCGGAGAAATTACTGTTTGTGCATTTACAATATTCATTGATTTTTGCCATTGAAAAACATCATGTTATTCATATACCAGAAATGTTTGAAGCTACTGACTGAATGAAAGGAGCTGGCATCTCACTCTCTTTGAATCTTCTTTATCATGCTAAGAGGAGCAGGAAAAAGCAAAAAATTTCAGAATTGCACCTTGCAATGCGGAGAAATTACTGTTTGTGCATTTACAATATTCATTGATTTTTGCCATTGAAAAACGTCCAGAAATGATTGAAGCTACTGACTGAATGAAAGGAGCTGGCATCTCACTCTCTTTGAATCTTCTTTATCATGCTAAGAGGAGCAGGAAAAAGCAAAAAATTTCAGAATTGCACCTTGCAATGCGGAGAAATTACTGTTTGTGCATTTACAATATTCATTGATTTTTGCCATTGAAAAACGTCCAGAAATGATTGAAGCTACTGACTGAATGAAAGGAGCTGGCATCTCACTCTCTTTGAATCTTCTTTATCATGCTAAGAGGAGCAGGAAAAAGCAAAAAATTTCAGAATTGCAACTTGCAATGCGGAGAAATTACTGTTTGTGCATTTACAATATTCATTGATTTTTGCCATTGAAAAACATCATGTTATTCATATACCAGAAATGATTGAAGCTACTGACTGAATGAAAGGAGCTGGCATCTCACTCTCTTTGAATCTTCTTTATCATGCTAAGAGGAGCAGGAAAAAGCAAAAAATTTCAGAATTGCACCTTGCAATGCGGAGAAATTACTGTTTGTGCATTTACAATATTCATTGATTTTTGCCATTGAAAAACGTCCAGAAATGATTGAAGCTACTGACTGAATGAAAGGAGCTGGCATCTCACTCTCTTTGAATCTGCTTTATCATGCTAAGAGGAGCAGGAAAAAGCAAAAAATTTCAGAATTGCACCTTGCAATGCGGAGAAATTACTGTTTGTGCTTTTACAATATTCATTGATTTTTGCCATTGAAAAACATCATATTATTCATATACCAGAAATGTTTGAAGCTACTGACTGAATGAAAGGAGCTGGCATCTCACTCTCTTTGAATCTTCTTTATCATGCTAAGAGGAGCAGGAAAAAGCAAAAAATTTCAGAATTGCACCTTGCAATGCGGAGAAATTACTGTTTGTGCATTTACAATATTCATTGATTTTTGCCATTGAAAAACGTCCAGAAATGATTGAAGCTACTGACTGAATGAAAGGAGCTGGCATCTCACTCTCTTTGAATCTTCTTTATCATGCTAAGAGGAGCAGGAAAAAGCAAAAAATTTCAGAATTGCACCTTGCAATGCGGAGAAATTACTGTTTGTGCATTTACAATATTCATTGATTTTTGCCATTGAAAAACGTCCAGAAATGATTGAAGCTACTGACTGAATGAAAGGAGCTGGCATCTCACTCTCTTTGAATCTTCTTTATCATGCTAAGAGGAGCAGGAAAAAGCAAAAAATTTCAGAATTGCACCTTGCAATGCGGAGAAATTACTGTTTGTGCATTTACAATATTCATTGATTTTTGCCATTGAAAAACATCATGTTATTCATATACCAGAAATGATTGAAGCTACTGACTGAATGAAAGGAGCTGGCATCTTACTCTCTTTGAATCTTCTTTGTCATGCTAAGAGGAGCAGGAAAAAGCAAAAAATTTCAGAATTGCACCTTGCAATGCGGAGAAATTACTGTTTGTGCATTTACAATATTCATTGATTTTTGCCATTGAAAAACGTCCAGAAATGATTGAAGCTACTGACTGAATGAAAGGAGCTGGCATCTCACTCTCTTTGAATCTTCTTTATCATGCTAAGAGGAGCAGGAAAAAGCAAAAAATTTCAGAATTGCACCTTGCAATGCGGAGAAATTACTGTTTGTGCATTTACAATATTCATTGATTTTTGCCATTGAAAAACGTCCAGAAATGATTGAAGCTACTGACTGAATGAAAGGAGCTGGCATCTCACTCTCTTTGAATCTTCTTTATCATGCTAAGAGGAGCAGGAAAAAGCAAAAAATTTCAGAATTGCACCTTGCAATGCGGAGAAATTACTGTTTGTGCATTTACAATATTCATTGATTTTTGCCATTGAAAAACATCATGTTATTCATATACCAGAAATGTTTGTAGCTACTGACTGAATGAAAGGAGCTGGCATCTCACTCTCTTTGAATCTTCTTTATCATGCTAAGAGGAGCAGGAAAAAGCAAAAAATTTCAGAATTGCACCTTGCAATGCGGAGAAATTACTGTTTGTGCATTTACAATATTCATTGATTTTTGCCATTGAAAAACGTCCAGAAATGATTGAAGCTACTGACTGAATGAAAGGAGCTGGCATCTCACTCTCTTTGAATCTTCTTTATCATGCTAAGAGGAGCAGGAAAAAGCAAAAAATTTCAGAATTTCACCTTGCAATGCGGAGAAATTACTGTTTGTGCATTTACAATATTCATTGATTTTTGCCATTGAAAAACGTCCAGAAATGATTGAAGCTACTGACTGAATGAAAGGAGCTGGCATCTCACTCTCTTTGAATCTTCTTTATCATGCTAAGAGGAGCAGGAAAAAGCAAAAAATTTCAGAATTGCACCTTGCAATGCGGAGAAATTACTCTTTGTGCATTTACAATATTCATTGATATTTGCCATTGAAAAACATCATGTTATTCATATACCAGAAATGTTTGAAGCTACTGACTGAATGAAAGGAGCTGGCATCTCACTCTCTTTGAATCTTCTTTATCATGCTAAGAGGAGCAGGAAAAAGCAAAAAATTTCAGAATTGCACCTTGCAATTCGGAGAAATTACTGTTTGTGCATTTACAATATTCATTGATTTTTGGCATTGAAAAACGTCCAGAAATGATTGAAGCTACTGACTGAATGAAAGGAGCTGGCATCTCACTCTCTTTGAATCTTCTTTATCATGCTAAGAGGAGCAGGAAAAAGCAAAAAATTTCAGAATTGCACCTTGCAATGCGGAGAAATTACTGTTTGTGCATTTACAATATTCATTGATTTTTGCCATTGAAAAACATCATGTTATTCATATACCAGAAATGTTTGTAGCTACTGACTGAATGAAAGGAGCTGGCATCTCACTCTCTTTGAATCTTCTTTATCATGCTAAGAGGAGCAGGAAAAAGCAAAAAATTTCAGAATTGCACCTTGCAATGCGGAGAAATTACTGTTTGTGCATTTACAATATTCATTGATTTTTGCCATTGAAAAACGTCCAGAAATGATTGAAGCTACTGACTGAATGAAAGGAGCTGGCATCTCAATCTCTTTGAATCTTCTTTATCATGCTAAGAGGAGCAGGAAAAAGCAAAAAATTTCAGAATTTCACCTTGCAATGCGGAGAAATTACTGTTTGTGCATTTACAATATTCATTGATTTTTGCCATTGAAAAACGTCCAGAAATGATTGAAGCTACTGACTGAATGAAAGGAGCTGGCATATCACTCTCTTTGAATCTTCTTTATCATGCTAAGAGGAGCAGGAAAAAGCAAAAAATTTCAGAATTGCACCTTGCAATGCGGAGAAATTACTCTTTGTGCATTTACAATATTCATTGATTTTTGCCATTGAAAAACATCATGTTATTCATATACCAGAAATGTTTGAAGCTACTGACTGAATGAAAGGAGCTGGCATCTCACTCTCTTTGAATCTTCTTTATCATGCTAAGAGGAGCAGGAAAAAGCAAAAAATTTCAGAATTGCACCTTGCAATGCGGAGAAATTACTGTTTGTGCATTTACAATATTCATTGATTTTTGCCATTGAAAAACGTCCAGAAATGATTGAAGCTACTGACTGAATGAAAGGAGCTGGCATCTCACTCTCTTTGAATCTTCTTTATCATGCTAAGAGGAGCAGGAAAAAGCAAAAAATTTCAGAATTGCACCTTGCAATGCGGAGAAATTACTGTTTGTGCATTTACAATATTCATTGATTTTTACCATTGAAAAACATCATGTTATTCATATACCAGAAATGTTTGTAGCTACTGACTGAATGAAAGGAGCTGGCATCTCACTCTCTTTGAATCTTCTTTATCATGCTAAGAGGAGCAGGAAAAAGCAAAAAATTTCAGAATTGCACCTTGCAATGCGGAGAAATTACTGTTTGTGCATTTACAATATTCATTGATTTTTGCCATTGAAAAACGTCCAGAAATGATTGAAGCTACTGACTGAATGAAAGGAGCTGGCATCTCACTCTCTTTGAATCTTCTTTATCATGCTAAGAGGAGCAGGAAAAAGCAAAAAATTTCAGAATTGCACCTTGCAATGCGGAGAAATTACTGTTTGTGCATTTACAATATTCATTGATTTTTGCCATTGAAAAACGTCCAGAAATGATTGAAGCTACTGACTGAATGAAAGGAGCTGGCATCTCACTCTCTTTGAATCTTCTTTATCATGCTAAGAGGAGCAGGAAAAAGCAAAAAATTTCAGAATTGCACCTTGCAATGCGGAGAAATTACTCTTTGTGCATTTACAATATTCATTGATTTTTGCCATTGAAAAACATCATGTTATTCATATACCAGAAATGTTTGAAGCTACTGACTGAATGAAAGGAGCTGGCATCTCACTCTCTTTGAATCTTCTTTATCATGCTAAGAGGAGCAGGAAAAAGCAAAAAATTTCAGAATTGCACATTGCAATGCGGAGAAATTACTGTTTGTGCATTTACAATATTCATTGATTTTTGCCATTGAAAAACATCATGTTATTCATATACCAGAAATGTTTGAAGCTACTGACTGAATGAAAGGAGCTGGCATCTCACTCTCTTTGAATCTTCTTTATCATGCTGAGGAGCAGGAAAAAGCAAAAAATTTCAGAATTGCACCTTGCAATGTGGAGAAATTACTGTTTGTGCATTTACAATATTCATTGATTTTTACCATTGAAAAACGTCCAGAAATGATTGAAGCTACTGACTGAATGAAAGTAGCTGGCATCTCACTCTCTTTGAATCTTCTTTATCATGCTAAGAGGAGCAGGAAAAAGCAAAAAATTTCAGACTTGCACCTTGCAATGCGGAGAAATTACTGTTTGTGCATTTACAATATTCATTGATTTTTGCCATTGAAAAACATCATGTTATTCATATACCAGAAATGTTTGAAGCTACTGACTGAATGAAAGGAGCTGGCATCTCACTCTCTTTGAATCTTCTTTATCATGCTAAGAGGAGCAGGAAAAAGCAAAAAATTTCAGAATTGCACCTTGCAATGCGGAGAAATTACTGTTTGTGCATTTACAATATTCATTGATTTTTGCCATTGAAAAACGTCCAGAAATGATTGAAGCTACTGACTGAATGAAAGGAGCTGGCATCTCACTCTCTTTGAATCTTCTTTATCATGCTAAGAGGAGCAGGAAAAAGCAAAAAATTTCAGAATTGCACCTTGCAATGCGGAGAAATTACTGTTTGTGCATTTACAATATTCATTGATTTTTGCCATTGAGAAACGTCCAGAAATGATTGAAGCTACTGACTGAATGAAAGGAGCTGGCATCTCACTCTCTTTGAATCTTCTTTATCATGCTAAGAGGAGCAGGAAAAATCAAAAAATTTCAGAATTGCACCTTGCAATGTGGAGAAATTACTGTTTGTGCATTTACAATATTCAATGATTTTTGCCATTGAAAAACATGTTATTCATATACCAGAAATGTTTGAAGCTACTGACTGAATGAAAGGAGCTGGCACCTCACTCTCTTTGAATCTTCTTTATCATGCTAAGAGGAGCGGGAAAAAGTAAAAATTTCAGAATTGCACCTTGCAATGCGGAGAAATTACTGTTTGTGCATTTACAATATTCATTGATTTTTGCCATTGAAAAACATCCAGAAATGATTGAAGGTACTGACTGAATGAAAGGAGCTGGCATCTCACTCTCTTTGAATCTTCTTTATCATGCTAAGAGGAGCAGGAAAAAGCAAAAAATTTCAGAATTGCACCTTGCAATGCGGAGAAATTACTGTTTGTGCATTTACAATATTCATTGATTTTTGCCATTGAAAAACGTCCAGAAATGATTGAAGCTACTGACTGAATGAAAGGAGCTGGCATCTCACTCTCTTTGCATCTTCTTTATCATGCTAAGAGGAGCAGGAAAAAGCCAAAAATTTCAGAATTACACCTTGCAATGCGGAGAAATTACAGTTTGTGCATTTACAATATTCATTGATTTTTGCCATTGAAAAACATCCAGAAATGATTGAAGCTACTGACTGAATGAAAGGAGCTGGCATCTCACTCTCTTTGAATATTCTTTATCATGCTAAGAGGAGCAGGAAAAAGCAAAAAATTTCAGAATTGCACCTTGCAATGCGGAGAAATTACTGTTTGTGCATTTACAATATTCATTGATTTTTGCCATTGAAAAACATCATGTTATTCATATACCAGAAATGTTTGAAGCTACTGACTGAATGAAAGGAGCTGGCATCTCACTCTCTTTGAATCTTCTTTATCATGCTAAGAGGAGCAGGAAAAAGCAAAAAATTTCAGAATTGCACCTTGCAATGCGGAGAAATTACTGTTTGTGCATTTACAATATTCATTGATTTTTGCCATTGAAAAACATCCAGAAATGATTGAAGCTACTGACTGAATGAAAGGAGCTGGCATCTCACTCTCTTTGAATCTTGTTTATCATGCTAAGAGGAGCAGGAAAAAGCAAAAAATTTCAGAATTGCACCTTGCAATGCGGAGAAATTACTGTTTGTGCATTTACAATATTCATTGATTTTTGCCATTGAAAAACGTCCAGAAATGATTGAAGCTACTGACTGAATGAAAGGAACTGGCATCTCACTCTCTTTGAATCTTCTTTATCATGCTAAGAGGAGCAGGAAAAAGCAAAAAATTTCAGAATTGCACCTTGCAATGCGGAGAAATTACTGTTTGTGCATTTACAAAATTCATTGATTTTTGCCATTGAAAAACGTCCAGAAATGATTGAAGCTACTGACTGAATGAAAGGAGCTGGCATCTCACTCTCTTTGAATCTTCTTTATCATGCTAAGAGGAGCAGGAAAAAGCAAAAAATTTCAGAATTGCACCTTGCAATGCGGAGAAATTACTGTTTGTGCATTTACAATATTCATTGATTTTTGCCATTGAAAAACATCATGTTATTCATATACCAGAAATGATTGAAGCTACTGACTGAATGAAAGGAGCTGGCATCTCACTCTCTTTGAATCTTCTTTATCATGCTAAGAGGAGCAGGAAAAAGCAAAAAATTTCAGAATTGCACCTTGCAATGCGGAGAAATTACTGTTTGTGCATTTACAATATTCATTGATTTCTGCCATTGAAAAACGTCCAGAAATGATTGAAGCTACTGACTGAATGAAAGGAACTGGCATCTCACTCTCTTTGAATCTTCTTTATCATGCTAAGAGGAGCAGGAAAAAGCAAAAAATTTCAGAATTGCACCTTGCAATGCGGAGAAATTACTGTTTGTGCATTTACAAAATTAATTGATTTTTGCCATTGAAAAACATCATGTTATTCATATACCAGAAATGTTTGAAGCTACTGACTGAATGAAAGGAGCTGACATCTCACTCTCTTTGAATCTTCTTTATCATGCTAAGAGGAGCAGGAAAAAGCAAAAAATTTCAGAATTGCACCTTGCAATGCGGAGAAATTACTGTTTGTGCATTTACAATATTCATTGATTTTTGCCATTGAAAAACGTCCAGAAATGATTGAAGCTACTGACTGAATGAAAGGAGCTGGCATCTCACTCTCTTTGAATCTTCTTTATCATGCTAAGAGGAGCAGGAAAAAGCAAAAAATTTCAGAATTGCACATTGCAATGCGGAGAAATTACTGTTTTTGCATTTACAATATTCATTGATTTTTGCCATTGAAAAACATCATGTTATTCATATACCAGAAATGATTGAAGCTACTGACTGAATGAAAGGAGCTGGCATCTCACTCTCTTTGAATCTTCTTTATCATGCTAAGAGGAGCAGGAAAAAGCAAAAAATTTCAGAATTGCACCTTGCAATGCGGAGAAATTACTGTTTGTGCATTTACAATATTCATTGATTTTTGCCATTGAAAAACGTCCAGAAATGATTGAAGCTACTGACTGAATGAAAGGAACTGGCATCTCACTCTCTTTGAATCTTCTTTATCATGCTAAGAGGAGCAGGAAAAAGCAAAAAATTTCAGAATTGCACCTTGCAATGCGGAGAAATTACTGTTTGTGCATTTACAAAATTCATTGATTTTTGCCATTGAAAAACATCATGTTATTCATATACCAGAAATGTTTGAAGCTACTGACTGAATGAAAGGAGCTGACATCTCACTCTCTTTGAATCTTCTTTATCATGCTAAGAGGAGCAGGAAAAAGCAAAAAATTTCAGAATTGCACCTTGCAATGCGGAGAAATTACTGTTTGTGCATTTACAATATTCATTGATTTTTGCCATTGAAAAACGTCCAGAAATGATTGAAGCTACTGACTGAATGAAAGGAGCTGGCATCTCACTCTCTTTGAATCTTCTTTATCATGCTAAGAGGAGCAGGAAAAAGCAAAAAATTTCAGAATTGCACCTTGCAATGCGGAGAAATTACTGTTTGTGCATTTACAATATTCATTGATTTTTGCCATTGAAAAACATCATGTTATTCATATACCAGAAATGATTGAAGCTACTGACTGAATGAAAGGAGCTGGCATCTCACTCTCTTTGAATCTTCTTTATCATGCTAAGAGGAGCAGGAAAAAGCAAAAAATTTCAGAATTGCACCTTGCAATGTGGAGAAATTACTGTTTGTGCATTTACAATATTCATTGATTTTTACCATTGAAAAACGTCCAGAAATGATTGAAGCTACTGACTGAATGAAAGTAGCTGGCATCTCACTCTCTTTGAATCTTCTTTATCATGCTAAGAGGAGCAGGAAAAAGCAAAAAATTTCAGACTTGCACATTGCAATGCGGAGAAATTACTGTTTGTGCATTTACAATATTCATTGATTTTTGCCATTGAAAAACATCATGTTATTCATATACCAGAAATGTTTGAAGCTACTGACTGAATGAAAGGAGCTGGCATCTCACTCTCTTTGAATCTTCTTTATCATGCTAAGAGGAGCAGGAAAAAGCAAAAAATTTCAGAATTGCACCTTGCAATGCGGAGAAATTACTGTTTGTGCATTTACAATATTCATTGATTTTTGCCATTGAAAAACGTCCAGAAATGATTGAAGCTACTGACTGAATGAAAGGAGCTGGCATCTCACTCTCTTTGAATCTTGTTTATCATGCTAAGAGGAGCAGAAAAAAGCAAAAAATTTCAGAATTGCACCTTGCAATGCGGAGAAATTACTGTTTGTGCATTTACAATATTCATTGATTTTTGCCATTGAAAAACGTCCAGAAATGATTGAAGCTACTGACTGAATGAAAGGAGCTGGCATCTCACTCTCTTTGAATCTTCTTTATCATGCTAAGAGGAGCAGGAAAAAGCAAAAAAATTCAGAATTGCACCTTGCAATGCGGAGAAATTACTGTTTGTGCATTTACAATATTCATTGATTTTTGCCATTGAAAAACATCATGTTATTCATATACCAGAAATGATTGAAGCTACTGACTGAATGAAAGGAGCTGGCATCTCACTCTCTTTGAATCTTCTTTATCATGCTAAGAGGAGCAGGAAAAAGCAAAAAATTTCAGAATTGCACCTTGCAATGCGGAGAAATTACTGTTTGTGCATTTACAATATTCATTGATTTTTGCCATTGAAAAACGTCCAGAAATGATTGAAGCTACTGACTGAATGAAAGGAACTGGCATCTCACTCTCTTTGAATCTTCTTTATCATGCTAAGAGGAGCAGGAAAAAGCAAAAAATTTCAGAATTGCACCTTGCAATGCGGAGAAATTACTGTTTGTGCATTTACAAAATTCATTGATTTTTGCCATTGAAAAACATCATGTTATTCATATACCAGAAATGTTTGAAGCTACTGACTGAATGAAAGGAGCTGACATCTCACTCTCTTTGAATCTTCTTTATCATGCTAAGAGGAGCAGGAAAAAGCAAAAAATTTCAGAATTGCACCTTGCAATGCGGAGAAATTACTGTTTGTGCATTTACAATATTCATTGATTTTTGCCATTGAAAAACGTCCAGAAATGATTGAAGCTACTGACTGAATGAAAGGAGCTGGCATCTCACTCTCTTTGAATCTTCTTTATCATGCTAAGAGGAGCAGGAAAAAGCAAAAAATTTCAGAATTGCACCTTGCAATGCGGAGAAATTACTGTTTGTGCATTTACAATATTCATTGATTTTTGCCATTGAAAAACATCATGTTATTCATATACCAGAAATGTTTGAAGCTACTGACTGAATGAAAGGAGCTGGCATCTCACTCTCTTTGAATCTTCTTTATCATGCTAAGAGGAGCAGGAAAAAGCAAAAAATTTCAGAATTGCACCTTGCAATGCGGAGAAATTACTGTTTGTGCATTTACAATATTCATTGATTTTTGCCATTGAAAAACATCATGTTATTCATATACCAGAAATGATTGAAGCTACTGACTGAATGAAAGGAGCTGGCATCTCACTCTCTTTGAATCTTCTTTATCATGCTAAGAGGAGCAGGAAAAAGCAAAAAATTTCAGAATTGCACCTTGCAATGCGGAGAAATTACTGTTTGTGCATTTACAATATTCATTGATTTTTGCCATTGAAAAACGTCCAGAAATGATTGAAGCTACTGACTGAATGAAAGGAGCTGGCATCTCACTCTCTTTGAATCTTCTTTATCATGCTAAGAGGAGCAGGAAAAAGCAAAAAATTTCAGAATTGCACCTTGCAATGCGGAGAAATTACTGTTTGTGCATTTACAATATTCATTGATTTTTGCCATTGAAAAACATCATGTTATTCATATACCAGAAATGTTTGAAGCTACTGACTGAATGAAAGGAGCTGGCATCTCACTCTCTTTGAATCTTCTTTATCATGCTAAGAGGAGCAGGAAAAAGCAAAAAATTTCAGAATTGCACCTTGCAATGCGGAGAAATTACTGTTTGTGCATTTACAATATTCATTGATTTTTGCCATTGAAAAACGTCCAGAAATAATTGAAGCTACTGACTGAATGAAAGGAGCTGGCATCTCACTCTCTTTGAATCTTCTTTATCATGCTAAGAGGAGCAGGAAAAAGCAAAAAATTTCACAATTGCACCTTGCAATGCGGAGAAATTACTGTTTGTACATTTACAATATTCATTGATTTTTGCCATTGAAAAACATCATGTTATTCATATACCAGAAATGATTGAAGCTACTGACTGAATGAAAGGAGCTGGCATCTCGCTCTCTTTGAATCTTCTTTATCATGCTAAGAGGAGCAGGAAAAAGCAAAAAATTTCAGAATTGCACCTTGCAATGCGGAGAAATTACTGTTTGTGCATTTACAATATTCATTGATTTTTGCCATTGAAAAACGTCCAGAAATGATTGAAGCTACTGACTGAATGAAAGGAGCTGGCATCTCACTCTCTTTGAATCTTCTTTATCATGCTAAGAGGAGCAGGAAAAAGCAAAAAATTTCAGAATTGCACCTTGCAATGTGGAGAAATTACTGTTTGTGCATTTACAATATTCATTGATTTTTGCCATTGAAAAACATCATGTTATTCATATACCAGAAATGATTGAAGCTACTGACTGAATGAAAGGAGCTGGCATCTCACTCTCTTTGAATCTTCTTTATCATGCTAAGAGGAGCAGGAAAAAGCAAAAAATTTCAGAATTGCACCTTGCAATGCGGAGAAATTACTGTTTGTGCATTTACAATATTCATTGATTTTTGCCATTGAAAAACGTCCAGAAATGATTGAAGCTACTGACTGAATGAAAGGAGCTGGCATCTCACTCTCTTTGAATCTTCTTTATCATGCTAAGAGGAGCAGGAAAAAGCAAAAAATTTCAGAATTGCACCTTGCAATGCGGAGAAATTACTGTTTGTGCTTTTACAATATTCATTGATTTTTGCCATTGAAAAACATCATGTTATTCATATACCAGAAATGTTTGAAGCTACTGACTGAATGAAAGGAGCTGGCATCTAACTCTCTTTGAATCTTCTTTATCATGCTAAGAGGAGCAGGAAAAAGCAAAAAATTTCAGAATTGCACCTTGCAATGCGGAGAAATTACTGTTTGTGCATTTACAATATTCATTGATTTTTGCCATTGAAAAACGTCCAGAAATGATTGAAGCTACTGACTGAATGAAAGGAACTGGCATCTCACTCTCTTTGAATCTTCTTTATCATGCTAAGAGGAGCAGGAAAAAGCAAAAAATTTCAGAATTGCACCTTGCAATGCGGAGAAATTACTGTTTGTGCATTTACAATATTCATTGATTTTTGCCATTGAAAAACATCATGTTATTCATATACCAGAAATGTTTGAAGCTACTGACTGAATGAAAGGAGCTGGCATCTCACTCTCTTTGAATCTTCTTTATCATGCTAAGAGGAGCAGGAAAAAGCAAAAAATTTCAGAATTGCAACTTGCAATGCGGAGAAATTACTGTTTGTGCATTTACAATATTCATTGATTTTTGCCATTGAAAAACATCATGTTATTCATATACCAGAAATGATTGAAGCTACTGACTGAATGAAAGGAGCTGGCATCTCACTCTCTTTGAATCTTCTTTATCATGCTAAGAGGAGCAGGAAAAAGCAAAAAATTTCAGAATTGCACCTTGCAATGCGGAAAAATTACTGTTTGTGCATTTACAATATTCATTGATTTTTGCCATTGAAAAACGTCAAGAAATGATTGAAGCTACTGACTGAATGAAAGGAGCTGGCATCTCACTCTCTTTGAATCTTCTTTATCATGCTAAGAGGAGCAGGAAAAAGCAAAAAATTTCAGAATTGCACCTTGCAATGCGGAGAAATTACTGTTTGTGCTTCTACAATATTCATTGATTTTTGCCATTGAAAAACATCATGTTATTCATATACAAGAAATGTTTGAAGCTACTGACTGAATGAAAGGAGCTGGCATCTCACTCTCTTTGAATCTTCTTTATCATGCTAAGAGGAGCAGGAAAAAGCAAAAAATTTCAGAATTGCACCTTGCAATGCGGAGAAATTACTGTTTGTGCATTTACAATATTCATAGATTTTTGCCATTGAAAAACGTCCAGAAATGATTGAAGCTACTGACTGAATGAAAGGAGCTGGCATCTCACTCTCTTTGAATCTTCTTTATCATGCTAAGAGGAGCAGGAAAAAGCAAAAAATTTCAGAATTGCACCTTGCAATGCGGAGAAATTACTGTTTGTGCATTTACAATATTCATTGATTTTTGCCATTGAAAAACGTCCAGAAATGATTGAAGCTACTGACTGAATGAAAGGAGCTGGCATCTCACTCTCTTTGAATCTTCTTTATCATGCTAAGAGGAGCAGGAAAAAGCAAAAAATTTCAGAATTGCACCTTGCAATGCGGAGAAATTACTGTTTGTGCATTTACAATATTCATTGATTTTTGCCATTGAAAAACATCATGTTATTCATATACCAGAAATGATTGAAGCTACTGACTGAATGAAAGGAGCTGGCATCTTACTCTCTTTGAATCTTCTTTGTCATGCTAAGAGGAGCAGGAAAAAGCAAAAAATTTCAGAATTGCACCTTGCAATGCGGAGAAATTACTGTTTGTGCATTTACAATATTCATTGATTTTTGCCATTGAAAAACGTCCAGAAATGATTGAAGCTACTGACTGAATGAAAGGAGCTGGCATCTCACTCTCTTTGAATCTTCTTTATCATGCTAAGAGGAGCAGGAAAAAGCAAAAAATTTCAGAATTGCACCTTGCAATGCGGAGAAATTACTGTTTGTGCATTTACAATATTCATTGATTTTTGCCATTGAAAAACGTCCAGAAATGATTGAAGCTACTGACTGAATGAAAGGAGCTGGCATCTCACTCTCTTTGAATCTTCTTTATCATGCTAAGAGGAGCAGGAAAAAGCAAAAAATTTCAGAATTGCACCTTGCAATGCGGAGAAATTACTGTTTGTGCATTTACAATATTCATTGATTTTTGCCATTGAAAAACATCATGTTATTCATATACCAGAAATGTTTGAAGCTACTGACTGAATGAAAGGAGCTGGCATCTCACTCTCTTTGAATCTTCTTTATCATGCTAAGAGGAGCAGGAAAAAGCAAAAAATTTCAGAATTGCACCTTGCAATGCGGAGAAATTACTGTTTGTGCATTTACAATATTCATTGATTTTTGCCATTGAAAAACGTCCAGAAATGATTGAAGCTACTGACTGAATGAAAGGAGCTGGCATCTCACTCTCTTTGAATCTTCTTTATCATGCTAAGAGGAGCAGGAAAAAGCAAAAAATTTCAGAATTGCACCTTGCAATGCGGAGAAATTACTGTTTGTGCATTTACAATATTCATTGATTTTTGCCATTGAAAAACGTCCAGAAATGATTGAAGCTACTGACTGAATGAAAGGAGCTGGCATCTCACTCTCTTTGAATCTTCTTTATCATGCTAAGAGGAGCATGAAAAAGCAAAAAATTTCAGAATTGCACCTTGCAATGCGGAGAAATTACTGTTTGTGCATTTACAATATTCATTGATTTTTGCCATTGAAAAACATCATGTTATTCATATACCAGAAATGTTTGAAGCTACTGACTGAATGAAAGGAGCTGGCATCTCACTCTCTTTGAATCTTCTTTATCATGCTAAGAGGAGCAGGAAAAAGCAAAAAATTTCAGAATTGCACCTTGCAATGCGGAGAAATTACTGTTTGTGCATTTACAATATTCATTGATTTTTGCCATTGAAAAACATCATGTTATTCATATACCAGAAATGTTTGAAGCTACTGACTGAATGAAAGGAGCTGGCATCTCACTCTCTTTGAATCTTCTTTATCATGCTAAGAGGAGCAGGAAAAAGCAAAAAATTTCAGAATTGCACCTTGCAATGTGGAGAAATTACTGTTTGTGCATTTACAATATTCATTGATTTTTACCATTGAAAAACGTCCAGAAATGATTGAAGCTACTGACTGAATGAAAGTAGCTGGCATCTCACTCTCTTTGAATCTTCTTTACCATGCTAAGAGGAGCAGGAAAAAGCAAAAAATTTCAGACTTGCACCTTGCAATGCGGAGAAATTACTGTTTGTGCATTTACAATATTCATTGATTTTTGCCATTGAAAAACAACTTGTTATTCATATACCAGAAATGTTTGAAGCTACTGACTGAATGAAAGGAGCTGGCATCTCACTCTCTTTGAATCTTCTTTATCATGCTAAGAGGAGCAGGAAAAAGCAAAAAATTTCAGAATTGCACCTTGCAATGCGGAGAAATTACTGTTTGTGCATTTACAATATTCATTGATTTTTCCCATTGAAAAACGTCCAGAAATGATTGAAGCTACTGACTGAATGAAAGGAGCTGGCATCTCACTCTCTTTGAATCTTCTTTATCATGCTAAGAGGAGCAGGAAAAAGCAAAAAATTTCAGAATTGCACCTTGCAATGCGGAGAAATTACTGTTTGTGCATTTACAATATTCATTGATTTTTGCCATTGAAAAACGTCCAGAAATGATTGAAGCTACTGACTGAATGAAAGGAGCTGGCATCTCACTCTCTTTGAATCTTCTTTATCATGCTAAGAGGAGCAGGAAAAATCAAAAAATTTCAGAATTGCACCTTGCAATGCGGAGAAATTACTGTTTGTGCATTTACAATATTCATTGATTTTTGCCATTGAAAAACATGTTATTCATATACCAGAAATGTTTGAAGCTACTGACTGAATGAAAGGAGCTGGCACCTCACTCTCTTTGAATCTTCTTTATCATGCTAAGAGGAGCGGGAAAAAGCTAAAAATTTCAGAATTGCACCTTGCAATGCGGAGAAATTACTGTTTGTGCATTTACAATATTCATTGATTTTTGCCATTGAAAAACATCCAGAAATGATTGAAGGTACTGACTGAATGAAAGGAGCTGGCATCTCACTCTCTTTGAATCTTCTTTATCATGCTAAGAGGAGCAGGAAAAAGCAAAAAATTTCAGAATTGCACCTTGCAATGCGGAGAAATTACTGTTTGTGCATTTACAATATTCATTGATTTTTGCCATTGAAAAACGTCCAGAAATGATTGAAGCTACTGACTGAATGAAAGGAGCTGGCATCTCACTCTCTTTGAATCTTCTTTATCATGCTAAGAGGAGCAGGAAAAAGCAAAAAATTTCAGAATTGCACCTTGCAATGCGGAGAAATTACTGTTTGTGCTTTTACAATATTCATTGATTTTTGCCATTGAAAAACATCATGTTATTCATATACCAGAAATGTTTGAAGCTACTGACTGAATGAAAGGAGCTGGCATCTAACTCTCTTTGAATCTTCTTTATCATGCTAAGAGGAGCAGGAAAAAGCAAAAAATTTCAGAATTGCACCTTGCAATGCGGAGAAATTACTGTTTGTGCATTTACAATATTCATTGATTTTTGCCATTGAAAAACGTCCAGAAATGATTGAAGCTACTGACTGAATGAAAGGAGCTGGCATCTCACTCTCTTTGAATCTTCTTTATCATGCTAAGAGGAGCAGGAAAAAGCAAAAAATTTCAGAATTGCACCTTGCAATGCGGAGAAATTACTGTTTGTGCATTTACAATATTCATTGATTTTTGCCATTGAAAAACGTCCAGAAATGATTGAAGCTACTGACTGAATGAAAGGAGCTGGCATCTCACTCTCTTTGAATCTTCTTTTTCATGCTAAGAGGAGCAGGAAAAAGCAAAAAATTTCAGAATTGCAACTTGCAATGCGGAGAAATTACTGTTTGTGCATTTACAATATTCATTGATTTTTGCCATTGAAAAACATCATGTTATTCATATACCAGAAATGATTGAAGCTACTGACTGAATGAAAGGAGCTGGCATCTCACTCTCTTTGAATCTTCTTTATCATGCTAAGAGGAGCAGGAAAAAGCAAAAAATTTCAGAATTGCACCTTGCAATGCGGAGAAATTACTGTTTGTGCATTTACAATATTCATTGATTTTTGCCATTGAAAAACGTCCAGAAATGATTGAAGCTACTGACTGAATGAAAGGAGCTGGCATCTCACTCTCTTTGAATCTTCTTTATCATGCTAAGAGGAGCAGGAAAAAGCAAAAAATTTCAGAATTGCACCTTGCAATGCGGAGAAATTACTGTTTGTGCTTTTACAATATTCATTGATTTTTGCCATTGAAAAACATCATGTTATTCATATACCAGAAATGTTTGAAGCTACTGACTGAATGAAAGGAGCTGGCATCTAACTCTCTTTGAATCTTCTTTATCATGCTAAGAGGAGCAGGAAAAAGCAAAAAATTTCAGAATTGCACCTTGCAATGCGGAGAAATTACTGTTTGTGCATTTACAATATTCATTGATTTTTGCCATTGAAAAACGTCCAGAAATGATTGAAGCTACTGACTGAATGAAAGGAACTGGCATCTCACTCTCTTTGAATCTTCTTTATCATGCTAAGAGGAGCAGGAAAAAGCAAAAAATTTCAGAATTGCACCTTGCAATGCGGAGAAATTACTGTTTGTGCATTTACAATATTCATTGATTTTTGCCATTGAAAAACACCATGTTATTCATATACCAGAAATGTTTGAAGCTACTGACTGAATGAAAGGAGCTGGCATCTCACTCTCTTTGAATCTTCTTTATCATGCTAAGAGGAGCAGGAAAAAGCAAAAAATTTCAGAATTGCAACTTGCAATGCGGAGAAATTACTGTTTGTGCATTTACAATATTCATTGATTTTTGCCATTGAAAAACATCATGTTATTCATATACCAGAAATGATTGAAGCTACTGACTGAATGAAAGGAGCTGGCATCTCACTCTCTTTGAATCTTCTTTATCATGCTAAGAGGAGCAGGAAAAAGCAAAAAATTTCAGAATTGCACCTTGCAATGCGGAAAAATTACTGTTTGTGCATTTACAATATTCATTGATTTTTGCCATTGAAAAACGTCAAGAAATGATTGAAGCTACTGACTGAATGAAAGGAGCTGGCATCTCACTCTCTTTGAATCTTCTTTATCATGCTAAGAGGAGCAGGAAAAAGCAAAAAATTTCAGAATTGCACCTTGCAATGCGGAGAAATTACTGTTTGTGCTTCTACAATATTCATTGATTTTTGCCATTGAAAAACATCATGTTATTCATATACAAGAAATGTTTGAAGCTACTGACTGAATGAAAGGAGCTGGCATCTCACTCTCTTTGAATCTTCTTTATCATGCTAAGAGGAGCAGGAAAAAGCAAAAAATTTCAGAATTGCACCTTGCAATGCGGAGAAATTACTGTTTGTGCATTTACAATATTCATAGATTTTTGCCATTGAAAAACGTCCAGAAATGATTGAAGCTACTGACTGAATGAAAGGAGCTGGCATCTCACTCTCTTTGAATCTTCTTTATCATGCTAAGAGGAGCAGGAAAAAGCAAAAAATTTCAGAATTGCACCTTGCAATGCGGAGAAATTACTGTTTGTGCATTTACAATATTCATTGATTTTTGCCATTGAAAAACGTCCAGAAATGATTGAAGCTACTGACTGAATGAAAGGAGCTGGCATCTCACTCTCTTTGAATCTTCTTTATCATGCTAAGAGGAGCAGGAAAAAGCAAAAAATTTCAGAATTGCACCTTGCAATGCGGAGAAATTACTGTTTGTGCATTTACAATATTCATTGATTTTTGCCATTGAAAAACATCATGTTATTCATATACCAGAAATGATTGAAGCTACTGACTGAATGAAAGGAGCTGGCATCTTACTCTCTTTGAATCTTCTTTGTCATGCTAAGAGGAGCAGGAAAAAGCAAAAAATTTCAGAATTGCACCTTGCAATGCGGAGAAATTACTGTTTGTGCATTTACAATATTCATTGATTTTTGCCATTGAAAAACGTCCAGAAATGATTGAAGCTACTGACTGAATGAAAGGAGCTGGCATCTCACTCTCTTTGAATCTTCTTTATCATGCTAAGAGGAGCAGGAAAAAGCAAAAAATTTCAGAATTGCACCTTGCAATGCGGAGAAATTACTGTTTGTGCATTTACAATATTCATTGATTTTTGCCATTGAAAAACGTCCAGAAATGATTGAAGCTACTGACTGAATGAAAGGAGCTGGCATCTCACTCTCTTTGAATCTTCTTTATCATGCTAAGAGGAGCAGGAAAAAGCAAAAAATTTCAGAATTGCACCTTGCAATGCGGAGAAATTACTGTTTGTGCATTTACAATATTCATTGATTTTTGCCATTGAAAAACATCATGTTATTCATATACCAGAAATGTTTGAAGCTACTGACTGAATGAAAGGAGCTGGCATCTCACTCTCTTTGAATCTTCTTTATCATGCTAAGAGGAGCAGGAAAAAGCAAAAAATTTCAGAATTGCACCTTGCAATGCGGAGAAATTACTGTTTGTGCATTTACAATATTCATTGATTTTTGCCATTGAAAAACGTCCAGAAATGATTGAAGCTACTGACTGAATGAAAGGAGCTGGCATCTCACTCTCTTTGAATCTTCTTTATCATGCTAAGAGGAGCAGGAAAAAGCAAAAAATTTCAGAATTGCACCTTGCAATGCGGAGAAATTACTGTTTGTGCATTTACAATATTCATTGATTTTTGCCATTGAAAAACGTCCAGAAATGATTGAAGCTACTGACTGAATGAAAGGAGCTGGCATCTCACTCTCTTTGAATCTTCTTTATCATGCTAAGAGGAGCATGAAAAAGCAAAAAATTTCAGAATTGCACCTTGCAATGCGGAGAAATTACTGTTTGTGCATTTACAATATTCATTGATTTTTGCCATTGAAAAACATCATGTTATTCATATACCAGAAATGTTTGAAGCTACTGACTGAATGAAAGGAGCTGGCATCTCACTCTCTTTGAATCTTCTTTATCATGCTAAGAGGAGCAGGAAAAAGCAAAAAATTTCAGAATTGCACCTTGCAATGCGGAGAAATTACTGTTTGTGCATTTACAATATTCATTGATTTTTGCCATTGAAAAACATCATGTTATTCATATACCAGAAATGTTTGAAGCTACTGACTGAATGAAAGGAGCTGGCATCTCACTCTCTTTGAATCTTCTTTATCATGCTAAGAGGAGCAGGAAAAAGCAAAAAATTTCAGAATTGCACCTTGCAATGTGGAGAAATTACTGTTTGTGCATTTACAATATTCATTGATTTTTACCATTGAAAAACGTCCAGAAATGATTGAAGCTACTGACTGAATGAAAGTAGCTGGCATCTCACTCTCTTTGAATCTTCTTTACCATGCTAAGAGGAGCAGGAAAAAGCAAAAAATTTCAGACTTGCACCTTGCAATGCGGAGAAATTACTGTTTGTGCATTTACAATATTCATTGATTTTTGCCATTGAAAAACAACTTGTTATTCATATACCAGAAATGTTTGAAGCTACTGACTGAATGAAAGGAGCTGGCATCTCACTCTCTTTGAATCTTCTTTATCATGCTAAGAGGAGCAGGAAAAAGCAAAAAATTTCAGAATTGCACCTTGCAATGCGGAGAAATTACTGTTTGTGCATTTACAATATTCATTGATTTTTCCCATTGAAAAACGTCCAGAAATGATTGAAGCTACTGACTGAATGAAAGGAGCTGGCATCTCACTCTCTTTGAATCTTCTTTATCATGCTAAGAGGAGCAGGAAAAAGCAAAAAATTTCAGAATTGCACCTTGCAATGCGGAGAAATTACTGTTTGTGCATTTACAATATTCATTGATTTTTGCCATTGAAAAACGTCCAGAAATGATTGAAGCTACTGACTGAATGAAAGGAGCTGGCATCTCACTCTCTTTGAATCTTCTTTATCATGCTAAGAGGAGCAGGAAAAATCAAAAAATTTCAGAATTGCACCTTGCAATGCGGAGAAATTACTGTTTGTGCATTTACAATATTCATTGATTTTTGCCATTGAAAAACATGTTATTCATATACCAGAAATGTTTGAAGCTACTGACTGAATGAAAGGAGCTGGCACCTCACTCTCTTTGAATCTTCTTTATCATGCTAAGAGGAGCGGGAAAAAGCTAAAAATTTCAGAATTGCACCTTGCAATGCGGAGAAATTACTGTTTGTGCATTTACAATATTCATTGATTTTTGCCATTGAAAAACATCCAGAAATGATTGAAGGTACTGACTGAATGAAAGGAGCTGGCATCTCACTCTCTTTGAATCTTCT
Organism: Phyllobates terribilis; assembly: GCF_046119375.1. Lineage (NCBI taxonomy): Eukaryota > Metazoa > Chordata > Amphibia > Anura > Dendrobatidae > Phyllobates > Phyllobates terribilis. Next base: position 92,256 of record NW_027365169.1, on the reverse strand, counting down.
TTATCATGCTAAGAGGAGCAGGAAAAAGCAAAAAATTTCAGAATTGCACCTTGCAATGCGGAGAAATTACTGTTTGTGCATTTACAATATTCATTGATTTTTGCCATTGAAAAACGTCCAGAAATGATTGAAGCTACTGACTGAATGAAAGGAGCTGGCATCTCACTCTCTTTGAATCTTCTTTATCATGCTAAGAGGAGCAGGAAAAAGCAAAAAATTTCAGAATTGCACCTTGCAATGCGGAGAAATTACTGTTTGTGCTTTTACAATATTCATTGATTTTTGCCATTGAAAAACATCATGTTATTCATATACCAGAAATGTTTGAAGCTACTGACTGAATGAAAGGAGCTGGCATCTAACTCTCTTTGAATCTTCTTTATCATGCTAAGAGGAGCAGGAAAAAGCAAAAAATTTCAGAATTGCACCTTGCAATGCGGAGAAATTACTGTTTGTGCATTTACAATATTCATTGATTTTTGCCATTGAAAAACGTCCAGAAATGATTGAAGCTACTGACTGAATGAAAGGAGCTGGCATCTCACTCTCTTTGAATCTTCTTTATCATGCTAAGAGGAGCAGGAAAAAGCAAAAAATTTCAGAATTGCACCTTGCAATGCGGAGAAATTACTGTTTGTGCATTTACAATATTCATTGATTTTTGCCATTGAAAAACGTCCAGAAATGATTGAAGCTACTGACTGAATGAAAGGAGCTGGCATCTCACTCTCTTTGAATCTTCTTTTTCATGCTAAGAGGAGCAGGAAAAAGCAAAAAATTTCAGAATTGCAACTTGCAATGCGGAGAAATTACTGTTTGTGCATTTACAATATTCATTGATTTTTGCCATTGAAAAACATCATGTTATTCATATACCAGAAATGATTGAAGCTACTGACTGAATGAAAGGAGCTGGCATCTCACTCTCTTTGAATCTTCTTTATCATGCTAAGAGGAGCAGGAAAAAGCAAAAAATTTCAGAATTGCACCTTGCAATGCGGAGAAATTACTGTTTGTGCATTTACAATATTCATTGATTTTTGCCATTGAAAAACGTCCAGAAATGATTGAAGCTACTGACTGAATGAAAGGAGCTGGCATCTCACTCTCTTTGAATCTTCTTTATCATGCTAAGAGGAGCAGGAAAAAGCAAAAAATTTCAGAATTGCACCTTGCAATGCGGAGAAATTACTGTTTGTGCTTTTACAATATTCATTGATTTTTGCCATTGAAAAACATCATGTTATTCATATACAAGAAATGTTTGAAGCTACTGACTGAATGAAAGGAGCTGGCATCTCACTCTCTTTGAATCTTCTTTATCATGCTAAGAGGAGCAGGAAAAAGCAAAAAATTTCAGAATTGCACCTTGCAATGCGGAGAAATTACTGTTTGTGCATTTACAATATTCATTGATTTTTGCCATTGAAAAACGTCCAGAAATGATTGAAGCTACTGACTGAATGAAAGGAGCTGGCATCTCACTCTCTTTGAATCTTCTTTATCATGCTAAGAGGAGCAGGAAAAAGCAAAAAATTTCAGAATTGCACCTTGCAATGCGGAGAAATTACTGTTTGTGTATTTACAATATTCATTGATTTTTGCCATTGAAAAACATCATGTTATTCATATACCAGAAATGATTGAAGCTACTGACTGAATGAAAGGAGCTGGCATCTTACTCTCTTTGAATCTTCTTTGTCATGCTAAGAGGAGCAGGAAAAAGCAAAAAATTTCAGAATTGCACCTTGCAATGCGGAGAAATTACTGTTTGTGCATTTACAATATTCATTGATTTTTGCCATTGAAAAATGTCCAGAAATGATTGAAGCTACTGACTGAATCAAAGGAGCTGGCATCTCACTCTCTTTGAATCTTCTTTATCATGCTAAGAGGAGCAGGAAAAAGCAAAAAATTTCAGAATTGCACCTTGCAATGCGGAGAAATTACTGTTTGTGCATTTACAATATTCATTGATTTTTGCCATTGAAAAACGTCCAGAAATGATTGAAGCTACTGACTGAATGAAAGGAGCTGGCATCTCACTCTCTTTGAATCTTCTTTATCATGTTAAGAGGAGCAGGAAAAAGCAAAAAATTTCAGAATTGCACCTTGCAATGCGGAGAAATTACTGTTTGTGCATTTACAATATTCATTGATTTTTGCCATTGAAAAATGTCCAGAAATGATTGAAGCTACTGACTGAATGAAAGGAGCTGGCATATCACTCTCTTTGAATCTTCTTTATCATGCTAAGAGGAGCAGGAAAAAGCAAAAAATTTCAGAATTGCACCTTGCAATGCGGAGAAATTACTGTTTGTGCATTTACAATATTCATTGATTTTTGCCATTGAAAAACGTCCAGAAATGATTGAAGCTACTGACTGAATGAAAGGAGCTGGCATCTCACTCTCTTTGAATCTTCTTTATCATGCTAAGAGGAGCAGGAAAAAGCAAAAAATTTCAGAATTGCACCTTGCAATGCGGAGAAATTACTGTTTGTGCATTTACAATATTCATTGATTTTTGCCATTGAAAAACATCATGTTATTCATATACCAGAAATGTTTGAAGCTACTGACTGAATGAAAGGAGCTGGCATCTCACTCTCTTTGAATCTTCTTTATCATGCTAAGAGGAGCAGGAAAAAGCAAAAAATTTCAGAATTGCACCTTGCAATGCGGAGAAATTACTGTTTGTGCATTTACAATATTCATTGATTTTTGCCATTGAAAAACATCATGTTATTCATATACCAGAAATGTTTGAAGCTGCTGACTGAATGAAAGGAGCTGGCATCTCACTCTCTTTGAATCTTCTTTATCATGCTAAGAGGAGCAGGAAAAAGCAAAAAATTTCAGAATTGCACCTTGCAATGTGGAGAAATTACTGTTTGTGCATTTACAATATTCATTGATTTTTACCATTGAAAAACGTCCAGAAATGATTGAAGCTACTGACTGAATGAAAGTAGCTGGCATCTCACTCTCTTTGAATCTTCTTTACCATGCTAAGAGGAGCAGGAAAAAGCAAAAAATTTCAGACTTGCACCTTGCAATGCGGAGAAATTACTGTTTGTGCATTTACAATATTCATTGATTTTTGCCATTGAAAAACATCATGTTATTCATATACCAGAAATGTTTGAAGCTACTGACTGAATGAAAGGAGCTGGCATCTCACTCTCTTTGAATCTTCTTTATCATGCTAAGAGGAGCAGGAAAAAGAAAAAATTTCAGAATTGCACCTTGCAATGCGGAGAAATTACTGTTTGTGCATTTACAATATTCATTGATTTTTGCCATTGAAAAACGTCCAGAAATGATTGAAGCTACTGACTGAATGAAAGGAGCTGGCATCTCACTCTCTTTGAATCTTCTTTATCATGCTAATAGGAGCAGGAAAAAGCAAAAAATTTCAGAATTGCACCTTGCAATGCGGAGAAATTACTGTTTGTGCATTTACAATATTCATTGATTTTTGCCATTGAAAAACGTCCAGAAATGATTGAAGCTACTGACTGAATGAAAGGAGCTGGCATCTCACTCTCTTTGAATCTTCTTTATCATGCTAAGAGGAGCAGGAAAAATCAAAAAATTTCAGAATTGCACCTTGCAATGCGGAGAAATTACTGTTTGTGCATTTACAATATTCATTGATTTTTGCCATTGAAAAACATGTTATTCATATACCAGAAATGTTTGAAGCTACTGACTGAATGAAAGGAGCTGGCACCTCACTCTCTTTGAATCTTCTTTATCATGCTAAGAGGAGCGGGAAAAAGCAAAAAATTTCAGAATTGCACCTTGCAATGCGGAGAAATTACTGTTTGTGCATTTACAATATTCATTGATTTTTGCCATTGAAAAACATCCAGAAATGATTGAAGGTACTGACTGAATGAAAGGAGCTGGCATCTCACTCTCTTTGAATCTTCTTTATCATGCTAAGAGGAGCAGGAAAAAGCAAAAAATTTCAGAATTGCACCTTGCAATGCGGAGAAATTACTGTTTGTGCATTTACAATATTCATTGATTTTTGCCATTGAAAAACGTCCAGAAATGATTGAAGCTACTGACTGAATGAAAGGAGCTGGCATCTCACTCTCTTTGAATCTTCTTTATCATGCTAAGAGGAGCAGGAAAAAACAAAAAATTTCAGAATTGCACCTTGCAATGCGGAGAAATTACAGTTTGTGCATTTACAATATTCATTGATTTTTGCCATTGAAAAACATCCAGAAATGATTGAAGCTACTGACTGAATGAAAGGAGCTGGCATCTCACTCTCTTTGAATATTCTTTATCATGCTAAGAGGAGCAGGAAAAAGCAAAAAATTTCAGAATTGCACCTTGCAATGCGGAGAAATTACTGTTTGTGCATTTACAATATTCATTGATTTTTGCCATTGAAAAACATCATGTTATTCATATACCAGAAATGTTTGAAGCTACTGACTGAATGAAAGGAGCTGGCATCTCACTCTCTTTGAATCTTCTTTATCATGCTAAGAGGAGCAGGAAAAAGCAAAAAATTTCAGAATTGCACCTTGCAATGTGGAGAAATTACTGTTTGTGCATTTACAATATTCATTGATTTTTACCATTGAAAAACATCCAGAAATGATTGAAGCTACTGACTGAATGAAAGTAGCTGGCATCTCACTCTCTTTGAATCTTCTTTATCATGCTAAGAGGAGCAGGAAAAAGCAAAAAATTTCAGAATTGCACCTTGCAATGCAGAGAAATTACTGTTTGTGCATTTACAATATTCATTGATTTTTGCCATTGAAAAACATGTTATTCATATACCAGAAATGTTTGAAGCTACTGACTGAATGAAAGGAGCTGGCATCTCACTCTCTTTGAATCTTCTTTATCATGCTAAGAGGAGCAGGAAAAAGCAAAAAATTTCAGAATTGCACCTTGCAATGTGGAGAAATTACTGTTTGTGCATTTACAATATTCATTGATTTTTACCATTGAAAAACATCCAGAAATGATTGAAGCTACTGACTGAATGAAAGTAGCTGGCATCTCACTCTCTTTGTATCTTCTTTATCATGATAAGAGGAGCAGGAAAAAGCAAAACATTTCAGACTTGCACCTTGCAATGCGGAGAAATTACTGTTTGTGCATTTACAATATTCATTGATTTTTGCCATTGAAAAACATCATGTTATTCATATACCAGAAATGTTTGAAGCTACTGACTGAATGAAAGGAGCTGGCATCTCACTCTCTTTGAATCTTCTTTATCATGCTAAGAGGAGCAGGAAAAAGCAAAAAATTTCAGAATTGCACCTTGCAATGCGGAGAAATTACTGTTTGTGCATTTACAATATTCATTGATTTTTGCCATTGAAAAACGTCCAGAAATGATTGAAGCTACTGACTGAATGAAAGGAGCTGGCATCTCACTCTCTTTGAATCTTGTTTATCATGCTAAGAGGAGCAGGAAAAAGCAAAAAATTTCAGAATTGCACCTTGCAATGCGGAGAAATTACTGTTTGTGCATTTACAATATTCATTGATTTTTGCCATTGAAAAACGTCCAGAAATGATTGAAGCTACTGACTGAATGAAAGGAGCTGGCATCTCACTCTCTTTGAATCTTCTTTATCATGCTAAGAGGAGCAGGAAAAAGCAAAAAATTTCAGAATTGCACCTTGCAATGCGGAGAAATTACTGTTTGTGCATTTACAATATTCATTGATTTTTGCCATTGAAAAACATCATGTTATTCATATACCAGAAATGATTGAAGATACTGACTGAATGAAAGGAGCTGGCATCTCACTCTCTTTGAATCTTCTTTATCATGCTAAGAGGAGCAGGAAAAAGCAAAAAATTTCAGAATTGCACCTTGCAATGCGGAGAAATTACTGTTTGTGCATTTACAATATTCATTGATTTTTGCCATTGAAAAACGTCCAGAAATGATTGAAGCTACTGACTGAATGAAAGGAACTGGCATCTCACTCTCTTTGAATCTTCTTTATCATGCTAAGAGGAGCAGGAAAAAGCAAAAAATTTCAGAATTGCACCTTGCAATGCGGAGAAATTACTGTTTGTGCATTTACAAAATTCATTGATTTTTGCCATTGAAAAACATCATGTTATTCATATACCAGAAATGTTTGAAGCTACTGACTGAATGAAAGGAGCTGACATCTCACTCTCTTTGAATCTTCTTTATCATGCTAAGAGGAGCAGGAAAAAGCAAAAAATTTCAGAATTGCACCTTGCAATGCGGAGAAATTACTGTTTGTGCATTTACAATATTCATTGATTTTTGCCATTGAAAAACATCCAGAAATGATTGAAGCTACTGACTGAATGAAAGGAGCTGGCATCTCACTCTCTTTGAATCTTCTTTATCATGCTAAGAGGAGCAGGAAAAAGCAAAAAATTTCAGAATTGCACCTTGCAATGCGGAGAAATTACTGTTTGTGCATTTACAATATTCATTGATTTTTGCCATTGAAAAACATCATGTTATTCATATACCAGAAATGTTTGAAGCTACTGACTGAATGAAAGGAGCTGGCATCTCACTCTCTTTGAATCTTCTTTATCATGCTAAGAGGAGCAGGAAAAAGCAAAAAATTTCAGAATTGCACCTTGCAATGCGGAGAAATTACTGTTTGTGCATTTACAATATTCATTGATTTTTGCCATTGAAAAACATCATGTTATTCATATACCAGAAATGTTTGAAGCTACTGACTGAATGAAAGGAGCTGGCATCTCACTCTCTTTGAATCTTCTTTATCATGCTAAGAGGAGCAGGAAAAAGCAAAAAATTTCAGAATTGCACCTTGCAATGTGGAGAAATTACTGTTTGTGCATTTACAATATTCATTGATTTTTACCATTGAAAAAGGTCCAGAAATGATTGAAGCTACTGACTGAATGAAAGTAGCTGGCATCTCACTCTCTTTGAATCTTCTTTATCATGCTAAGAGGAGCAGGAAAAAGCAAAAAATTTCAGAATTGCACCTTGCAATGTGGAGAAATTACTGTTTGTGCATTTACAATATTCATTGATTTTTACCATTGAAAAACATCCAGAAATGATTGAAGCTACTGACTGAATGAAAGTAGCTGGCATCTCACTCTCTTTGAATCTTCTTTATCATGCTAAGAGGAGCAGGAAAAAGCAAAAAATTTCAGAATTGCACCTTGCAATGCAGAGAAATTACTGTTTGTGCATTTACAATATTCATTGATTTTTGCCATTGAAAAACATCATGTTATTCATATACCAGAAATGTTTGAAGCTACTGACTGAATAAAAGGAGCTGGCATCTCACTCTCTTTGAATCTTCTTTATCATGCTAAGAGGAGCAGGAAAAAGCAAAAAATTTCAGAATTGCACCTTGCAATGTGGAGAAATTACTGTTTGTGCATTTACAATATTCATTGATTTTTACCATTGAAAAACATCCAGAAATGATTGAAGCTACTGACTGAATGAAAGTAGCTGGCATCTCACTCTCTTTGTATCTTCTTTATCATGCTAAGAGGAGCAGGAAAAAGCAAAAAATTTCAGACTTGCACCTTGCAATGCGGAGAAATTACTGTTTGTGCATTTACAATATTCATTGATTTTTGCCATTGAAAAACATCATGTTATTCATATACCAGAAATGTTTGAAGCTACTGACTGAATGAAAGGAGCTGGCATCTCACTCTCTTTGAATCTTCTTTATCATGCTAAGAGGAGCAGGAAAAAGCAAAAAATTTCAGAATTGCACCTTGCAATGCGGAGAAATTACTGTTTGTGCATTTACAATATTCATTGATTTTTGCCATTGAAAAACGTCCAGAAATGATTGAAGCTACTGACTGAATGAAAGGAGCTGGCATCTCACTCTCTTTGAATCTTGTTTATCATGCTAAGAGGAGCAGGAAAAAGCAAAAAATTTCAGAATTGCACCTTGCAATGCGGAGAAATTACTGTTTGTGCATTTACAATATTCATTGATTTTTGCCATTGAAAAACGTCCAGAAATGATTGAAGCTACTGACTGAATGAAAGGAGCTGGCATCTCACTCTCTTTGAATCTTCTTTATCATGCTAAGAGGAGCAGGAAAAAGCAAAAAATTTCAGAATTGCACCTTGCAATGCGGAGAAATTACTGTTTGTGCATTTACAATATTCATTGATTTTTGCCATTGAAAAACATCATGTTATTCATATACCAGAAATGATTGAAGATACTGACTGAATGAAAGGAGCTGGCATCTCACTCTCTTTGAATCTTCTTTATCATGCTAAGAGGAGCAGGAAAAAGCAAAAAATTTCAGAATTGCACCTTGCAATGCGGAGAAATTACTGTTTGTGCATTTACAATATTCATTGATTTTTGCCATTTTAAAACGTCCAGAAATGATTGAAGCTACTGACTGAATGAAAGGAACTGGCATCTCACTCTCTTTGAATCTTCTTTATCATGCTAAGAGGAGCAGGAAAAAGCAAAAAATTTCAGAATTGCACCTTGCAATGCGGAGAAATTACTGTTTGTGCATTTACAAAATTCATTGATTTTTGCCATTGAAAAACATCATGTTATTCATATACCAGAAATGTTTGAAGCTACTGACTGAATGAAAGGAGCTGACATCTCACTCTCTTTGAATCTTCTTTATCATGCTAAGAGGAGCAGGAAAAAGCAAAAAATTTCAGAATTGCACCTTGCAATGCGGAGAAATTACTGTTTGTGCATTTACAATATTCATTGATTTTTGCCATTGAAAAACATCCAGAAATGATTGAAGCTACTGACTGAATGAAAGGAGCTGGCATCTCACTCTCTTTGAATCTTCTTTATCATGCTAAGAGGAGCAGGAAAAAGCAAAAAATTTCAGAATTGCACCTTGCAATGCGGAGAAATTACTGTTTGTGCATTTACAATATTCATTGATTTTTGCCATTGAAAAACATCATGTTATTCATATACCAGAAATGTTTGAAGCTACTGACTGAATGAAAGGAGCTGGCATCTCACTCTCTTTGAATCTTCTTTATCATGCTAAGAGGAGCAGGAAAAAGCAAAAAATTTCAGAATTGCACCTTGCAATGCGGAGAAATTACTGTTTGTGCATTTACAATATTCATTGATTTTTGCCATTGAAAAACATCATGTTATTCATATACCAGAAATGTTTGAAGCTACTGACTGAATGAAAGGAGCTGGCATCTCACTCTCTTTGAATCTTCTTTATCATGCTAAGAGGAGCAGGAAAAAGCAAAAAATTTCAGAATTGCACCTTGCAATGTGGAGAAATTACTGTTTGTGCATTTACAATATTCATTGATTTTTACCATTGAAAAAGGTCCAGAAATGATTGAAGCTACTGACTGAATGAAAGTAGCTGGCATCTCACTCTCTTTGAATCTTCTTTATCATGCTAAGAGGAGCAGGAAAAAGCAAAAAATTTCAGACTTGCACCTTGCAATGCGGAGAAATTACTGTTTGTGCATTTACAATATTCATTGATTTTTGCCATTGAAAAACATCATGTTATTCATATACCAGAAATGTTTGAAGCTACTGACTGAATGAAAGGAGCTGGCATCTCACTCTCTTTGAATCTTCTTTATCATGCTAAGAGGAGCAGGAAAAAGCAAAAAATTTCAGAATTGCACCTTGCAATGCGGAGAAATTACTGTTTGTGCATTTACAATATTCATTGATTTTTGCCATTGAAAAACGTCCAGAAATGATTGAAGCTACTGACTGAATGAAAGGAGCTGGCATCTCACTCTCTTTGAATCTTGTTTATCATGCTAAGAGGAGCAGGAAAAAGCAAAAAATTTCAGAATTGCACCTTGCAATGCGGAGAAATTACTGTTTGTGCATTTACAATATTCATTGATTTTTGCCATTGAAAAACGTCCAGAAATGATTGAAGCTACTGACTGAATGAAAGGAGCTGGCATCTCACTCTCTTTGAATCTTCTTTATCATGCTAAGAGGAGCAGGAAAAAGCAAAAAATTTCAGAATTGCACCTTGCAATGCGGAGAAATTACTGTTTGTGCATTTACAATATTCATTGATTTTTGCCATTGAAAAACATCATGTTATTCATATACCAGAAATGATTGAAGATACTGACTGAATGAAAGGAGCTGGCATCTCACTCTCTTTGAATCTTCTTTATCATGCTAAGAGGAGCAGGAAAAAGCAAAAAATTTCAGAATTGCACCTTGCAATGCGGAGAAATTACTGTTTGTGCATTTACAATATTCATTGATTTTTGCCATTGAAAAACGTCCAGAAATGATTGAAGCTACTGACTGAATGAAAGGAACTGGCATCTCACTCTCTTTGAATCTTCTTTATCATGCTAAGAGGAGCAGGAAAAAGCAAAAAATTTCAGAATTGCACCTTGCAATGCGGAGAAATTACTGTTTGTGCATTTACAAAATTCATTGATTTTTGCCATTGAAAAACATCATGTTATTCATATACCAGAAATGTTTGAAGCTACTGACTGAATGAAAGGAGCTGACATCTCACTCTCTTTGAATCTTCTTTATCATGCTAAGAGGAGCAGGAAAAAGCAAAAAATTTCAGAATTGCACCTTGCAATGCGGAGAAATTACTGTTTGTGCATTTACAATATTCATTGATTTTTGCCATTGAAAAACATCCAGAAATGATTGAAGCTACTGACTGAATGAAAGGAGCTGGCATCTCACTCTCTTTGAATCTTCTTTATCATGCTAAGAGGAGCAGGAAAAAGCAAAAAATTTCAGAATTGCACCTTGCAATGCGGAGAAATTACTGTTTGTGCATTTACAATATTCATTGATTTTTGCCATTGAAAAACATCATGTTATTCATATACCAGAAATGTTTGAAGCTACTGACTGAATGAAAGGAGCTGGCATCTCACTCTCTTTGAATCTTCTTTATCATGCTAAGAGGAGCAGGAAAAAGCAAAAAATTTCAGAATTGCACCTTGCAATGCGGAGAAATTACTGTTTGTGCATTTACAATATTCATTGATTTTTGCCATTGAAAAACATCATGTTATTCCTATACCAGAAATGTTTGAAGCTACTGACTGAATGAAAGGAGCTGGCATCTCACTCTCTTTGAATCTTCTTTATCATGCTAAGAGGAGCAGGAAAAAGCAAAAAATTTCAGAATTGCACCTTGCAATGTGGAGAAATTACTGTTTGTGCATTTACAATATTCATTGATTTTTACCATTGAAAAAGGTCCAGAAATGATTGAAGCTACTGACTGAATGAAAGTAGCTGGCATCTCACTCTCTTTGAATCTTCTTTATCATGCTAAGAGGAGCAGGAAAAAGCAAAAAATTTCAGAATTGCACCTTGCAATGTGGAGAAATTACTGTTTGTGCATTTACAATATTCATTGATTTTTACCATTGAAAAACATCCAGAAATGATTGAAGCTACTGACTGAATGAAAGTAGCTGGCATCTCACTCTCTTTGAATCTTCTTTATCATGCTAAGAGGAGCAGGAAAAAGCAAAAAATTTCAGAATTGCACCTTGCAATGCAGAGAAATTACTGTTTGTGCATTTACAATATTCATTGATTTTTGCCATTGAAAAACATCATGTTATTCATATACCAGAAATGTTTGAAGCTACTGACTGAATGAAAGGAGCTGGCATCTCACTCTCTTTGAATCTTCTTTATCATGCTAAGAGGAGCAGGAAAAAGCAAAAAATTTCAGAATTGCACCTTGCAATGTGGAGAAATTACTGTTTGTGCATTTACAATATTCATTGATTTTTACCATTGAAAAACATCCAGAAATGATTGAAGCTACTGACTGAATGAAAGTAGCTGGCATCTCACTCTCTTTGTATCTTCTTTATCATGCTAAGAGGAGCAGGAAAAAGCAAAAAATTTCAGACTTGCACCTTGCAATGCGGAGAAATTACTGTTTGTGCATTTACAATATTCATTGATTTTTGCCATTGAAAAACATCATGTTATTCATATACCAGAAATGTTTGAAGCTACTGACTGAATGAAAGGAGCTGGCATCTCACTCTCTTTGAATCTTCTTTATCATGCTAAGAGGAGCAGGAAAAAGCAAAAAATTTCAGAATTGCACCTTGCAATGCGGAGAAATTACTGTTTGTGCATTTACAATATTCATTGATTTTTGCCATTGAAAAACGTCCAGAAATGATTGAAGCTACTGACTGAATGAAAGGAGCTGGCATCTCACTCTCTTTGAATCTTGTTTATCATGCTAAGAGGAGCAGGAAAAAGCAAAAAATTTCAGAATTGCACCTTGCAATGCGGAGAAATTACTGTTTGTGCATTTACAATATTCATTGATTTTTGCCATTGAAAAACGTCCAGAAATGATTGAAGCTACTGACTGAATGAAAGGAGCTGGCATCTCACTCTCTTTGAATCTTCTTTATCATGCTAAGAGGAGCAGGAAAAAGCAAAAAATTTCAGAATTGCACCTTGCAATGCGGAGAAATTACTGTTTGTGCATTTACAATATTCATTGATTTTTGCCATTGAAAAACATCATGTTATTCATATACCAGAAATGATTGAAGATACTGACTGAATGAAAGGAGCTGGCATCTCACTCTCTTTGAATCTTCTTTATCATGCTAAGAGGAGCAGGAAAAAGCAAAAAATTTCAGAATTGCACCTTGCAATGCGGAGAAATTACTGTTTGTGCATTTACAATATTCATTGATTTTTGCCATTGAAAAACGTCCAGAAATGATTGAAGCTACTGACTGAATGAAAGGAACTGGCATCTCACTCTCTTTGAATCTTCTTTATCATGCTAAGAGGAGCAGGAAAAAGCAAAAAATTTCAGAATTGCACCTTGCAATGCGGAGAAATTACTGTTTGTGCATTTACAAAATTCATTGATTTTTGCCATTGAAAAACATCATGTTATTCATATACCAGAAATGTTTGAAGCTACTGACTGAATGAAAGGAGCTGACATCTCACTCTCTTTGAATCTTCTTTATCATGCTAAGAGGAGCAGGAAAAAGCAAAAAATTTCAGAATTGCACCTTGCAATGCGGAGAAATTACTGTTTGTGCATTTACAATATTCATTGATTTTTGCCATTGAAAAACATCATGTTATTCATATACCAGAAATGTTTGAAGCTACTGACTGAATGAAAGGAGCTGGCATCTCACTCTCTTTGAATCTTCTTTATCATGCTAAGAGGAGCAGGAAAAAGCAAAAAATTTCAGAATTGCACCTTGCAATGTGGAGAAATTACTGTTTGTGCATTTACAATATTCATTGATTTTTACCATTGAAAAAGGTCCAGAAATGATTGAAGCTACTGACTGAATGAAAGTAGCTGGCATCTCACTCTCTTTGAATCTTCTTTATCATGCTAAGAGGAGCAGGAAAAAGCAAAAAATTTCAGACTTGCACCTTGCAATGCGGAGAAATTACTGTTTGTGCATTTACAATATTCATTGATTTTTGCCATTGAAAAACATCATGTTATTCATATACCAGAAATGTTTGAAGCTACTGACTGAATGAAAGGAGCTGGCATCTCACTCTCTTTGAATCTTCTTTATCATGCTAAGAGGAGCAGGAAAAAGCAAAAAATTTCAGAATTGCACCTTGCAATGCGGAGAAATTACTGTTTGTGCATTTACAATATTCATTGATTTTTGCCATTGAAAAACGTCCAGAAATGATTGAAGCTACTGACTGAATGAAAGGAACTGGCATCTCACTCTCTTTGAATCTTCTTTATCATGCTAAGAGGAGCAGGAAAAAGCAAAAAATTTCAGAATTGCACCTTGCAATGCGGAGAAATTACTGTTTGTGCATTTACAAAATTCATTGATTTTTGCCATTGAAAAACATCATGTTATTCATATACCAGAAATGTTTGAAGCTACTGACTGAATGAAAGGAGCTGACATCTCACTCTCTTTGAATCTTCTTTATCATGCTAAGAGGAGCAGGAAAAAGCAAAAAATTTCAGAATTGCACCTTGCAATGCGGAGAAATTACTGTTTGTGCATTTACAATATTCATTGATTTTTGCCATTGAAAAACATCCAGAAATGATTGAAGCTACTGACTGAATGAAAGGAGCTGGCATCTCACTCTCTTTGAATCTTCTTTATCATGCTAAGAGGAGCAGGAAAAAGCAAAAAATTTCAGAATTGCACCTTGCAATGCGGAGAAATTACTGTTTGTGCATTTACAATATTCATTGATTTTTGCCATTGAAAAACATCATGTTATTCATATACCAGAAATGTTTGAAGCTACTGACTGAATGAAAGGAGCTGGCATCTCACTCTCTTTGAATCTTCTTTATCATGCTAAGAGGAGCAGGAAAAAGCAAAAAATTTCAGAATTGCACCTTGCAATGTGGAGAAATTACTGTTTGTGCATTTACAATATTCATTGATTTTTACCATTGAAAAAGGTCCAGAAATGATTGAAGCTACTGACTGAATGAAAGTAGCTGGCATCTCACTCTCTTTGAATCTTCTTTATCATGCTAAGAGGAGCAGGAAAAAGCAAAAAATTTCAGACTTGCACCTTGCAATGCGGAGAAATTACTGTTTGTGCATTTACAATATTCATTGATTTTTGCCATTGAAAAACATCATGTTATTCATATACCAGAAATGTTTGAAGCTACTGACTGAATGAAAGGAGCTGGCATCTCACTCTCTTTGAATCTTCTTTATCATGCTAAGAGGAGCAGGAAAAAGCAAAAAATTTCAGAATTGCACCTTGCAATGCGGAGAAATTACTGTTTGTGCATTTACAATATTCATTGATTTTTGCCATTGAAAAACATGTTATTCATATACCAGAAATGTTTGAAGCTACTGACTGAATGAAAGGAGCTGGCACCTCACTCTCTTTGAATCTTTATCATGGTAAGAGGAGCGGGAAAAAGCAAAAAACTTCAGAATTGCACCTTGCAATGCGGAGAAATTACTGTTTGTGCATTTACAATATTCATTGATTTTTGCCATTGAAAAACGTCCAGAAATGATTGAAGGTACTGACTGAATGAAAGGAGCTGGCATCTCACTCTCTTTGAATCTTCTTTATCATGCTAAGAGGAGCAGGAAAAAGCAAAAAATTTCAGAATTGCACCTTGCAATGCGGAGAAATTACTGTTTGTGCATTTACAATATTCATTGATTTTTGCCATTGAAAAACGTCCAGAAATGATTGAAGCTACTGACTGAATGAAAGGAGCTGGCATCTCACTCTCTTTGAATCTTCTTTATTATGCTAAGAGGAGCAGGAAAAAGCAAAAAATTTCAGAATTGCACCTTGCAATGCGGAGAAATTACAGTTTGTGCATTTACAATATTCATTGATTTTTGCCATTGAAAAACATCCAGAAATGATTGAAGCTACTGACTGAATGAAAGGAGCTGGCATCTCACTCTCTTTGAATCTTCTTTATCATGCTAAGAGGAGCAGGAAAAAGCAAAAAATTTCAGAATTGCACCTTGCAATGCGGAGAAATTACTGTTTGTGCATTTACAATATTCATTGATTTTTGCCATTGAAAAACATCATGTTATTCATATACCAGAAATGTTTGAAGCTACTGACTGAATGAAAGGAGCTGGCATCTCACTCTCTTTGAATCTTCTTTATCATGCTAAGAGGAGCAGGAAAAAGCAAAAAATTTCAGAATTGCACCTTGCAATGTGGAGAAATTACTGTTTGTGCATTTACAATATTCATTGATTTTTACCATTGAAAAACGTCCAGAAATGATTGAAGCTACTGACTGAATGAAAGTAGCTGGCATCTCACTCTCTTTGAATCTTCTTTATCATGCTAAGAGGAGCAGGAAAAAGCAAAAAATTTCAGACTTGCACCTTGCAATGCGGAGAAATTACTGTTTGTGCATTTACAATATTCATTGATTTTTGCCATTGAAAAACATCATGTTATTCATATACCAGAAATGTTTGAAGCTACTGACTGAATGAAAGGAGCTGGCATCTCACTCTCTTTGAATCTTCTTTATCATGCTAAGAGGAGCAGGAAAAAGCAAAAAATTTCAGAATTGCACCTTGCAATGCGGAGAAATTACTGTTTGTGCATTTACAATATTCATTGATTTTTGCCATTGAAAAACGCCCAGAAATGATTGAAGCTACTGACTGAATGAAAGGAGCTGGCATCTCAGTCTCTTTGAATCTTGTTTATCATGCTAAGAGGAGCAGGAAAAAGCAAAAAATTTCAGAATTGCACCTTGCAATGCGGAGAAATTACTGTTTGTGCATTTACAATATTCATTGATTTTTGCCATTGAAAAACATCATGTTATTCATATACCAGAAATGTTTGAAGCTACTGACTGAATGAAAGGAGCTGGCATCTCACTCTCTTTGAATCTTCTTTATCATGCTAAGAGGAGCAGGAAAAAGCAAAAAATTTCAGAATTGCACCTTGCAATGTGGAGAAATTACTGTTTGTGCATTTACAATATTCATTGATTTTTACCATTGAAAAACGTCCAGAAATGATTGAAGCTACTGACTGAATGAAAGTAGCTGGCATCTCACTCTCTTTGAATCTTCTTTATCATGCTAAGAGGAGCAGGAAAAAGCAAAAAATTTCAGACTTGCACCTTGCAATGCGGAGAAATTACTGTTTGTGCATTTACAATATTCAATGATTTTTGCCATTGAAAAACATCATGTTATTCATATACCAGAAATGTTTGAAGCTACTGACTGAATGAAAGGAGCTGGCATCTCACTCTCTTTGAATCTTCTTTATCATGCTAAGAGGAGCAGGAAAAAGCAAAAAATTTCAGAATTGCACCTTGCAATGCGGAGAAATTACTGTTTGTGCATTTACAATATTCATTGATTTTTGCCATTGAAAAACGTCCAGAAATGATTGAAGCTACTGACTGAATGAAAGGAGCTGGCATCTCACTCTCTTTGAATCTTCTTTATCATGCTAAGAGGAGCAGGAAAAAGCAAAAAATTTCAGAATTGCACCTTGCAATGCGGAGAAATTACTGTTTGTGCATTTACAATATTCATTGATTTTTGCCATTGAAAAACATCCAGAAATGATTGAAGCTACTGACTGAATGAAAGGAGCTGGCATCTCACTCTCTTTGAATCTTCTTTATCATGCTAAGAGGAGCAGGAAAAAGCAAAAAATTTCAGAATTGCACCTTGCAATGCGGAGAAATTACTGTTTGTGCATTTACAAAATTCATTGATTTTTGCCATTGAAAAACATCATGTTATTCATATACCAGAAATGTTTGAAGCTACTGACTGAATGAAAGGAGCTGACATCTCACTCTCTTTGAATCTTCTTTATCATGCTAAGAGGAGCAGGAAAAAGCAAAAAATTTCAGAATTGCACCTTGCAATGCGGAGAAATTACTGTTTGTGCATTTACAATATTCATTGATTTTTGCCATTGAAAAACATCCAGAAATGATTGAAGCTACTGACTGAATGAAAGGAGCTGGCATCTCACTCTCTTTGAATCTTCTTTATCATGCTAAGAGGAGCAGGAAAAAGCAAAAAATTTCAGAATTGCACCTTGCAATGCGGAGAAATTACTGTTTGTGCATTTACAAAATTCATTGATTTTTGCCATTGAAAAACATCATGTTATTCATATACCAGAAATGTTTGAAGCTACTGACTGAATGAAAGGAGCTGACATCTCACTCTCTTTGAATCTTCTTTATCATGCTAAGAGGAGCAGGAAAAAGCAAAAAATTTCAGAATTGCACCTTGCAATGCGGAGAAATTACTGTTTGTGCATTTACAATATTCATTGATTTTTGCCATTGAAAAACATCCAGAAATGATTGAAGCTACTGACTGAATGAAAGGAGCTGGCATCTCACTCTCTTTGAATCTTCTTTATCATGCTAAGAGGAGCAGGAAAAAGCAAAAAATTTCAGAATTGCACCTTGCAATGCGGAGAAATTACTGTTTGTGCATTTACAATATTCATTGATTTTTGCCATTGAAAAACATCATGTTATTCATATACCAGAAATGTTTGAAGCTACTGACTGAATGAAAGGAGCTGGCATCTCACTCTCTTTGAATCTTCTTTATCATGCTAAGAGGAGCAGGAAAAAGCAAAAAATTTCAGAATTGCACCTTGCAATGCGGAGAAATTACTGTTTGTGCATTTACAATATTCATTGATTTTTGCCATTGAAAAACATCATGTTATTCATATACCAGAAATGTTTGAAGCTACTGACTGAATGAAAGGAGCTGGCATCTCACTCTCTTTGAATCTTCTTTATCATGCTAAGAGGAGCAGGAAAAAGCAAAAAATTTCAGAATTGCACCTTGCAATGTGGAGAAATTACTGTTTGTGCATTTACAATATTCATTGATTTTTACCATTGAAAAAGGTCCAGAAATGATTGAAGCTACTGACTGAATGAAAGTAGCTGGCATCTCACTCTCTTTGAATCTTCTTTATCATGCTAAGAGGAGCAGGAAAAAGCAAAAAATTTCAGACTTGCACCTTGCAATGCGGAGAAATTACTGTTTGTGCATTTACAATATTCATTGATTTTTGCCATTGAAAAACATCATGTTATTCATATACCAGAAATGTTTGAAGCTACTGACTGAATGAAAGGAGCTGGCATCTCACTCTCTTTGAATCTTCTTTATCATGCTAAGAGGAGCAGGAAAAAGCAAAAAATTTCAGAATCGCACCTTGCAATGCGGAGAAATTACTGTTTGTGCATTTACAATTTTCATTGAATTTTGCCATTGAAAAACGTCCAGAAATGATTGAAGGTACTGACTGAATGAAAGGAGCTGGCATCTCACTCTCTTTGAATCTTCTTTATCATGCTAAGAGGAGCAGGAAAAAGCAAAAAATTTCAGAATTGCACCTTGCAATGCGGAGAAATTACTGTTTGTGCATTTACAATATTCATTGATTTTTGCCATTGAAAAACGTCCAGAAATGATTGAAGCTACTGACTGAATGAAAGGAGCTGGCATCTCACTCTCTTTGAATCTTCTTTATCATGCTAAGAGGAGCAGGAAAAAGCAAAAAATTTCAGAATTGCACCTTGCAATGCGGAGAAATTACAGTTTGTGCATTTACAATATTCATTGATTTTTGCCATTGAAAAACATCCAGAAATGATTGAAGCTACTGACTGAATGAAAGGAGCTGGCATCTCACTCTCTTTGAATCTTCTTTATCATGCTAAGAGGAGCAGGAAAAAGCAAAAAATTTCAGAATTGCACCTTGCAATGCGGAGAAATTACTGTTTGTGCATTTACAATATTCATTGATTTTTGCCATTGAAAAACATCATGTTATTCATATACCAGAAATGTTTGAAGCTACTGACTGAATGAAAGGAGCTGGCATCTCACTCTCTTTGAATCTTCTTTATCATGCTAAGAGGAGCAGGAAAAAGCAAAAAATTTCAGAATTGCACCTTGCAATGCGGAGAAATTACTGTTTGTGCATTTACAATATTCATTGATTTTTGCCATTGAAAAACATCATGTTATTCATATACCAGAAATGTTTGAAGCTACTGACTGAATGAAAGGAGCTGGCATCTCACTCTCTTTGAATCTTCTTTATCATGCTAAGAGGAGCAGGAAAAAGCAAAAAATTTCAGAATTGCACCTTGCAATGTGGAGAAATTACTGTTTGTGCATTTACAATATTCATTGATTTTTACCATTGAAAAACGTCCAGAAATGATTGAAGCTACTGACTGAATGAAAGTAGCTGGCATCTCACTCTCTTTGAATCTTCTTTATCATGCTAAGAGGAGCAGGAAAAAGCAAAAAATTTCAGACTTGCACCTTGCAATGCGGAGAAATTACTGTTTGTGCATTTACAATATTCATTGATTTTTGCCATTGAAAAACATCATGTTATTCATATACCAGAAATGTTTGAAGCTACTGACTGAATGAAAGGAGCTGGCATCTCACTCTCTTTGAATCTTCTTTATCATGCTAAGAGGAGCAGGAAAAAGCAAAAAATTTCAGAATTGCACCTTGCAATGCGGAGAAATTACTGTTTGTGCATTTACAATATTCATTGATTTTTGCCATTGAAAAACGTCCAGAAATGATTGAAGCTACTGACTGAATGAAAGGAGCTGGCATCTCACTCTCTTTGAATCTTGTTTATCATGCTAAGAGGAGCAGGAAAAAGCAAAAAATTTCAGAATTGCACCTTGCAATGCGGAGAAATTACTGTTTGTGCATTTACAATATTCATTGATTTTTGCCATTGAAAAACATCCAGAAATGATTGAAGCTACTGACTGAATGAAAGGAGCTGGCATCTCACTCTCTTTGAATCTTCTTTATCATGCTAAGAGGAGCAGGAAAAAGCAAAAAATTTCAGAATTGCACCTTGCAATGCGGAGAAATTACTGTTTGTGCATTTACAATATTCATTGATTTTTGCCATTGAAAAACATCATGTTATTCATATACCAGAAATGTTTGAAGCTACTGACTGAATGAAAGGAGCTGGCATCTCACTCTCTTTGAATCTTCTTTATCATGCTAAGAGGAGCAGGAAAAAGCAAAAAATTTCAGAATTGCACCTTGCAATGCGGAGAAATTACTGTTTGTGCATTTACAATATTCATTGATTTTTGCCATTGAAAAACGTCCAGAAATGATTGAAGCTACTGACTGAATGAAAGGAGCTGGCATCTCACTCTCTTTGAATCTTGTTTATCATGCTAAGAGGAGCAGGAAAAAGCAAAAAATTTCAGAATTGCACCTTGCAATGCGGAGAAATTACTGTTTGTGCATTTACAATATTCATTGATTTTTGCCATTGAAAAACATCCAGAAATGATTGAAGCTACTGACTGAATGAAAGGAGCTGGCATCTCACTCTCTTTGAATCTTCTTTATCATGCTAAGAGGAGCAGGAAAAAGCAAAAAATTTCAGAATTGCACCTTGCAATGCGGAGAAATTACTGTTTGTGCATTTACAATATTCATTGATTTTTGCCATTGAAAAACATCATGTTATTCATATACCAGAAATGTTTGAAGCTACTGACTGAATGAAAGGAGCTGGCATCTCACTCTCTTTGAATCTTCTTTATCATGCTAAGAGGAGCAGGAAAAAGCAAAAAATTTCATAATTGCACCTTGCAATGCGGAGAAATTACTGTTTGTGCATTTACAATATTCATTGATTTTTGCCATTGAAAAACGTCCAGAAATGATTGAAGCTACTGACTGAATGAAAGGAGCTGGCATCTCACTCTCTTTGAATCATGTTTATCATGCTAAGAGGAGCAGGAAAAAGCAAAAAATTTCAGAATTGCACCTTGCAATGCGGAGAAATTACTGTTTGTGCATTTACAATATTCATTGATTTTTGCCATTGAAAAACGTCCAGAAATTATTGAAGCTACTGACTGAATGAAAGGAGCTGGCATCTCACTCTCTTTGAATCTTCTTTATCATGCTAAGAGGAGCAGGAAAAAGCAAAAAATTTCAGAATTGCACCTTGCAATGCGGAGAAATTACTGTTTGTGCATTTACAATATTCATTGATTTTTGCCATTGAAAAACATCATGTTATTCATATACCAGAAATGATTGAAGCTACTGACTGAATGAAAGGAGCTGGCATCTCACTCTCTTTGAATCTTCTTTATCATGCTAAGAGGAGCAGGAAAAAGTAAAAAATTTCAGAATTGCACTATGCAATGCGGAGAAATTACTGTTTGTGCATTTATAATATTCAATGATTTTTGCCATTGAAAAACGTCCAGAAATGATTGAAGCTACTGACTGAACGAAAGGAGCTGGCATCTCACTCTCTTTGAATCTTCTTTATCATGCTAAGAGGAGCAGGAAAAAGCAAAAAATTTCAGAATTGCACCTTGCAATGCGGAGAAATTACTGTTTGTGCATTTACAATATTCATTGATTTTTGCCATTGAAAAACATCATGTTATTCATATACCAGAAATGTTTGAAGCTACTGACTGAATGAAAGGAGCTGGCATCTCACTCTCTTTGAATCTTCTTTATCATGCTAAGTGGAGCAGGAAAAAGCAAAAAATTTCAGAATTGCAACTTGCAATGCGGAGAAATTACTGTTTGTGCATTTACAATATTCATTGATTTTTGCCATTGAAAAACGTCCAGAAATGATTGAAGCTACTGACTGAATGAAAGGAGCTGGCATCTCACTCTCTTTGAATCTTCTTTATCATGCTAAGAGGAGCAGGTAAAAGCAAAAAATTTCAGAATTGCACCTTGCAATGCGGAGAAATTACTGTTTGTGCATTTACAATATTCATTGATTTTTGCCATTGAAAAACGTCCAGAAATGATTGAAGCTACTGACTGAATGAAAGGAGCTGGCATCTCACTCTCTTTGAATCATGTTTATCATGCTAAGAGGAGCAGGAAAAAGCAAAAAATTTCAGAATTGCACCTTGCAATGCGGAGAAATTACTGTTTGTGCATTTACAATATTCATTGATTTTTGCCATTGAAAAACGTCCAGAAATTATTGAAGCTACTGACTGAATGAAAGGAGCTGGCATCTCACTCTCTTTGAATCTTCTTTATCATGCTAAGAGGAGCAGGAAAAAGCAAAAAATTTCAGAATTGCACCTTGCAATGCGGAGAAATTACTGTTTGTGCATTTACAATATTCATTGATTTTTGCCATTGAAAAACATCATGTTATTCATATACCAGAAATGATTGAAGCTACTGACTGAATGAAAGGAGCTGGCATCTCACTCTCTTTGAATCTTCTTTATCATGCTAAGAGGAGCAGGAAAAAGCAAAAAATTTCAGAATTGCACCTTGCAATGCGGAGAAATTACTGTTTGTGCATTTACAATATTCATTGATTTTTGCCATTGAAAAACATCATGTTATTCATATACCAGAAATGTTTGAAGCTACTGACTGAATGAAAGGAGCTGGCATCTCACTCTCTTTGAATCTTCTTTATCATGCTAAGAGGAGCAGGAAAAAGCAAAAAATTTCAGAATTGCACCTTGCAATGCGGAGAAATTACTGTTTGTGCATTTACAATATTCATTGATTTTTACCATTGAAAAACGTCCAGAAATGATTGAGGCTACTGACTGAACGAAAGGAGCTGGCATCTCACTCTCTTTGAATCTTCTTTAACATGCTAAGAGGAGCAGGAAAAAGCAAAAAATTTCAGAATTGCACCTTGCAATGCGGAGAAATTACTGTTTGTGCATTTACAATATTCATTGATTTTTGCCATTGAAAAACATCATGTTATTCATATACCAGAAATGTTTGAAGCTACTGACTGAATGAAAGGAGCTGGCATCTCACTCTCTTTGAATCTTCTTTATCATGCTAAGAGGAGCAGGAAAAAACAAAAAATTTCAGAATTGCACCTTGCAATGCGGAGAAATTACTGTTTGTGCATTTACAATATTCATTGATTTTTGCCATTGAAAAACATCATGTTATTCATATACCAGAAATGTTTGAAGCTACTGACTGAATGAAAGGAGCTGGCATCTCACTCTCTTTGAATCTTCTTTATCATGCTAAGAGGAGCAGGAAAAAGCAAAAAATTTCAGAATTGCACCTTGCAATGCGGAGAAATTACAGTTTGTGCATTTACAATATTCATTGATTTTTGCCATTGAAAAACGTCCAGAAATGATTGAAGCTACTGACTGAATGAAAGGAGCTGGCATCTCACTCTCTTTGAATCTTCTTTATCATGCTAAGAGGAGCAGGAAAAAGCAAAAAATTTCAGAATTGCACCTTGCAATGCGGAGAAATTACTGTTTGTGCATTTACAATATTCATTGATTTTTGCCATTGAAAAACGTCCAGAAATGATTGAAGCTACTGACTGAATGAAAGGAGCTGGCATCTCACTCTCTTTGAATCTTCTTTATCATGCTAAGAGGAGCAGGAAAAAGCAAAAAATTTCAGAATTGCTCCTTGCAATGCGGAGAAATTACTGTTTGTGCATTTACAATATTCATTGATTTTTGCCATTGAAAAACATGTTATTCATATACCAGAAATGTTTGAAGCTACTGACTGAATGAAAGGAGCTGGCACCTCACTCTCTTTGAATCTTCTTTATCATGCTAAGAGGAGCAGGAAAAAGCAAAAAATTTCAGAATTGCACCTTGCAATGCGGAGAAATTACTGTTTGTGCATTTACAATATTCATTGATTTTTGCAATTGAAAAACGTCCAGAAATGATTGAAGCTACTGACTGAATGAAAGGAGCTGGCATCTCACTCTCTTTGAATCTTCTTTATCATGCTAAGAGGAGCAGGAAAAAGCAAAAAATTTCAGAATTGCACCTTGCAATGCGGAGAAATTACTGTTTGTGCATTTACAATATTCATTGATTTTTGCCATTGAAAAACATCATGTTATTCATATACCAGAAATGTTTGAAGCTACTGACTGAATGAAAGGAGCTGGCATCTCACTCTCTTTGAATCTTCTTTATCATGCTAAGAGGAGCAGGAAAAAGCAAAAAATTTCATAATTGCACCTTGCAATGCGGAGAAATTACTGTTTGTGCATTTACAATATTCATTGATTTTTGCCATTGAAAAACGTCCAGAAATGATTGAAGCTACTGACTGAATGAAAGGAGCTGGCATCTCACTCTCTTTGAATCATGTTTATCATGCTAAGAGGAGCAGGAAAAAGCAAAAAATTTCAGAATTGCACCTTGCAATGCGGAGAAATTACTGTTTGTGCATTTACAATATTCATTGATTTTTGCCATTGAAAAACGTCCAGAAATTATTGAAGCTACTGACTGAATGAAAGGAGCTGGCATCTCACTCTCTTTGAATCTTCTTTATCATGCTAAGAGGAGCAGGAAAAGGCAAAAAATTTCAGAATTGCACCTTGCAATGCGGAGAAATTACTGTTTGTGCATTTACAATATTCATTGATTTTTGCCATTGAAAAACATCATGTTATTCATATACCAGAAATGATTGAAGCTACTGACTGAATGAAAGGAGCTGGCATCTCACTCTCTTTGAATCTTCTTTATCATGCTAAGAGGAGCAGGAAAAAGTAAAAAATTTCAGAATTGCACAATGCAATGCGGAGAAATTACTGTTTGTGCATTTATAATATTCAATGATTTTTGCCATTGAAAAACGTCCAGAAATGATTGAAGCTACTGACTGAACGAAAGGAGCTGGCATCTCACTCTCTTTGAATCTTCTTTATCATGCTAAGAGGAGCAGGAAAAAGCAAAAAATTTCAGAATTGCACCTTGCAATGCGGAGAAATTACTGTTTGTGCATTTACAATATTCATTGATTTTTGCCATTGAAAAACATCATGTTATTCATATACCAGAAATGTTTGAAGCTACTGACTGAATGAAAGGAGCTGGCATCTCACTCTCTTTGAATCTTCTTTATCATGCTAAGTGGAGCAGGAAAAAGCAAAAAATTTCAGAATTGCAACTTGCAATGCGGAGAAATTACTGTTTGTGCATTTACAATATTCATTGATTTTTGCCATTGAAAAACGTCCAGAAATGATTGAAGCTACTGACTGAATGAAAGGAGCTGGCATCTCACTCTCTTTGAATCTTCTTTATCATGCTAAGAGGAGCAGGTAAAAGCAAAAAATTTCAGAATTGCACCTTGCAATGCGGAGAAATTACTGTTTGTGCATTTACAATATTCATTGATTTTTGCCATTGAAAAACGTCCAGAAATGATTGAAGCTACTGACTGAATGAAAGGAGCTGGCATCTCACTCTCTTTGAATCTTCTTTATCATGCTAAGAGGAGCAGGAAAAAGCAAAAAATTTCAGAATTGCACCTTGCAATGCGGAGAAATTACTGTTTGTGCATTTACAATATTCATTGATTTTTACCATTGAAAAACGTCCAGAAATGATTGAGGCTACTGACTGAACGAAAGGAGCTGGCATCTCACTCTCTTTGAATCTTCTTTAACATGCTAAGAGGAGCAGGAAAAAGCAAAAAATTTCAGAATTGCACCTTGCAATGCGGAGAAATTACTGTTTGTGCATTTACAATATTCATTGATTTTTGCCATTGAAAAACATCATGTTATTCATATACCAGAAATGTTTGAAGCTACTGACTGAATGAAAGGAGCTGGCATCTCACTCTCTTTGAATCTTCTTTATCATGCTAAGAGGAGCAGGAAAAAACAAAAAATTTCAGAATTGCACCTTGCAATGCGGAGAAATTACTGTTTGTGCATTTACAATATTCATTGATTTTTGCCATTGAAAAACATCATGTTATTCATATACCAGAAATGTTTGAAGCTACTGACTGAATGAAAGGAGCTGGCATCTCACTCTCTTTGAATCTTCTTTATCATGCTAAGAGGAGCAGGAAAAAGCAAAAAATTTCAGAATTGCACCTTGCAATGCGGAGAAATTACAGTTTGTGCATTTACAATATTCATTGATTTTTGCCTTTGAAAAACGTCCAGAAATGATTGAAGCTACTGACTGAATGAAAGGAGCTGGCATCTCACTCTCTTTGAATCTTCTTTATCATGCTAAGAGGAGCAGGAAAAAGCAAAAAATTTCAGAATTGCACCTTGCAATGCGGAGAAATTACTGTTTGTGCATTTACAATATTCATTGATTTTTGCCATTGAAAAACGTCCAGAAATGATTGAAGCTACTGACTGAATGAAAGGAGCTGGCATCTCACTCTCTTTGAATCTTCTTTATCATGCTAAGAGGAGCAGGAAAAAGCAAAAAATTTCAGAATTGCTCCTTGCAATGCGGAGAAATTACTGTTTGTGCATTTACAATATTCATTGATTTTTGCCATTGAAAAACATGTTATTCATATACCAGAAATGTTTGAAGCTACTGACTGAATGAAAGGAGCTGGCACCTCACTCTCTTTGAATCTTCTTTATCATGCTAAGAGGAGCAGGAAAAAGCAAAAAATTTCAGAATTGCACCTTGCAATGCGGAGAAATTACTGTTTGTGCATTTACAATATTCATTGATTTTTGCCATTGAAAAACGTCCAGAAATGATTGAAGCTACTGACTGAATGAAAGGAGCTGGCATCTCACTCTCTTTGAATCTTCTTTATCATGCTAAGAGGAGCAGGAAAAAGCAAAAAATTTCAGAATTGCACCTTGCAATGCGGAGAAATTACTGTTTGTGCATTTACAATATTCATTGATTTTTGCCATTGAAAAACGTTCAGAAATGATTGAAGCTACTGACTGAATGAAAGGAGCTGGCATCTCACTCTCTTTGAATCTTCTTTATCATGCTAAGAGGAGCAGGAAAAACAAAAAATTTCAGAATTGCGCCTTGCAATGCGGAGAAATTAGTGTTTGTGCATTTACAAAATTCATTGATTTTTGCCATTGAAAAACATCATGTTATTCATTTACCAGAAATGATTGAAGCTACTGACTGAATGAAAGGAGCTGGCATCTCACTCTCTTTGAAACTTCTTTATCATGCTAAGAGGAGCAGGAAAAAGCAAAAAATTTCAGAATTGCACCTTGCAATGCGGAGAAATTACTGTTTGTGCATTTACAATATTCATTGATTTTTGCCATTGAAAAACGTCCAGAAATGATTGAAGCTACTGACTGAATGAAAGGAGCTGGCATCTCACTCTCTTTGAATCTTCTTTATCATGCTAAGAGGAGCAGGAAAAAGCAAAAAATTTCAGAATTGCACCTTGCAATGCGGAGAAATTACTGTTTGTGCATTTACAATATTCATTGATTTTTACCATTGAAAAACGTCCAGAAATGATTGAAGCTACTGACTGAATGAAAGTAGCTGGCATCTCACTCTCTTTGAATCTTCTTTATCATGCTAAGAGGAGCAGGAAAAAGCAAAAAATTTCAGACTTGCACCTTGCAATGCGGAGAAATTACTGTTTGTGCATTTACAATATTCATTGATTTTTGCCATTGAAAAACATCATGTTATTCATATACCAGAAATGTTTGAAGCTACTGACTGAATGAAAGGAGCTGGCATCTCACTCTCTTTGAATCTTCTTTATCATGCTAAGAGGAGCAGGAAAAAGCAAAAAATTTCAGAATTGCACCTTGCAATGCGGAGAAATTACTGTTTGTGCATTTACAATATTCATTGATTTTTGCCATTGAAAAACGTCCAGAAATGATTGAAGCTACTGACTGAATGAAAGGAGCTGGCATCTCACTCTCTTTGAATCTTCTTTATCATGCTAAGAGGAGCAGGAAAAAGCAAAAAATTTCAGAATTGCACCTTACAATGCGGAGAAATTACAGTTTGTGCATTTACAATATTCATTGATTTTTGCCATTGAAAAACGTCCAGAAATGATTGAAGCTACTGACTGAATGAAAGGAGCTGGCATCTCACTCTCTTTGAATCTTCTTTATCATGCTAAGAGGAGCAGGAAAAAGCAAAAAATTTCAGAATTGCACCTTGCAATGCGGAGAAATTACTGTTTGTGCATTTACAATATTCATTGATTTTTGCCATTGAAAAACGTCCAGAAATGATTGAAGCTACTGACTGAATGAAAGGAGCTGGCATCTCACTCTCTTTGAATCTTCTTTATCATGCTAAGAGGAGCAGGAAAAAGCAAAAAATTTCAGAATTGCACCTTGCAATGCGGAGAAATTACTGTTTGTGCATTTACAATATTCATTGATTTTTGCCATTGAAAAACATCATGTTATTCATATACCAGAAATGTTTGAAGCTACTGACTGAATGAAAGGAGCTGGCATCTCACTCTCTTTGAATCTTCTTTATCATGCTAAGAGGAGCAGGAAAAAGCAAAAAATTTCAGAATTGCACCTTGCAATGCGGAGAAATTACTGTTTGTGCAATTACAATATTCATTGATTTTTGCCATTGAAAAACGTCCAGAAATGATTGAAGCTACTGACTGAATGAAAGGAGCTGGCATCTCACTCTCTATGAATCTTCTTTATCATGCTAAGAGGAGCAGGAAAAGCAAAAAATTTCAGAATTGCACCTTGCAATGCGAAGAAATTACAGTTTGTGCATTTACAATATTCATTGACTTTTGCCATTGAAAAACATCCAGAAATGATTGAAGCTACTGACTGAATGCAAGGAGCTGGCATCTCACTCTCTTTGAATCTTCTTTATCATGCTAAGAGGAGCAGGAAAAAGCAAAAAATTTCAGAATTGCACCTTGCAATGCGGAGAAATTACTGTTTGTGCATTTACAATATTCATTGATTTTTGCCATTGAAAAACGTCCAGAAATGATTGAAGCTACTGACTGAATGAAAGGAGCTGGCATCTCACTCTCTTTGAATCTTCTTTATCATGCTAAGAGGAGCAGGAAAAAGCAAAAAATTTCAGAATTGCGCCTTGCAATGCGGAGAAATTACTGTTTGTGCATTTACAAAATTCATTGATTTTTGCCATTGAAAAACATCATGGTATTCATTTACCAGAAATGATTGAAGCTACTGACTGAATGAAAGGAGCTGGCATCTCACTCTCTTTGAATATTCTTTATCATGCTAAGAGGAGCAGGAAAAAGCAAAACATTTCAGAATTGCACCTTGCAATGCGAAGAAATTACTGTTTGTGCATTTACAATATTCATTGATTTTTGCCATTGAAAAACGTCCAGAAATGATTGAAGCTACTGACTGAATGAAAGTAGCTGGCATCTCACTCTCTTTGAATCTTCTTTATCATGCTAAGAGGAGCAGGAAAAAGCAAAAAATTTCAGACTTGCACCTTGCAATGCGGAGAAATTACTGTTTGTGCATTTACAATATTCATTGATTTTTGCCATTGAAAAACATCATGTTATTCATATACCAGAAATGTTTGAAGCTACTGACTGAATGAAAGGAGCTGGCATCTCACTCTCTTTGAATCTTCTTTATCATGCTAAGAGGAGCAGGAAAAAGCAAAAAATTTCAGAATTGCACCTTGCAATGCGGAGAAATTACAGTTTGTGCATTTACAATATTCATTGATTTTTGCCATTGAAAAACGTCCAGAAATGATTGAAGCTACTGACTGAATGAAAGGAGCTGGCATCTCACTCTCTTTGAATCTTCTTTATCATGCTAAGAGGAGCAGGAAAAAGCAAAAAATTTCAGAATTGCACCTTGCAATGCGGAGAAATTACTGTTTGTGCATTTACAATATTCATTGATTTTTGCCATTGAAAAACGTCCAGAAATGATTGAAGCTACTGACTGAATGAAAGGAGCTGGCATCTCACTCTCTTTGAATCTTCTTTATCATGCTAAGAGGAGCAGGAAAAAGCAAAAAATTTCAGAATTGCTCCTTGCAATGCGGAGAAATTACTGTTTGTGCATTTACAATATTCATTGATTTTTGCCATTGAAAAACATGTTATTCATATACCAGAAATGTTTGAAGCTACTGACTGAATGAAAGGAGCTGGCACCTCACTCTCTTTGAATCTTCTTTATCATGCTAAGAGGAGCAGGAAAAAGCAAAAAATTTCAGAATTGCACCTTGCAATGCGGAGAAATTACTGTTTGTGCATTTACAATATTCATTGATTTTTGCCATTGAAAAACGTCCAGAAATGATTGAAGCTACTGACTGAATGAAAGGAGCTGGCATCTCACTCTCTTTGAATCTTCTTTATCATGCTAAGAGGAGCAGGAAAAAGCAAAAAATTTCAGAATTGCACCTTGCAATGCGGAGAAATTACTGTTTGTGCATTTACAATATTCATTGATTTTTGCCATTGAAAAACGTTCAGAAATGATTGAAGCTACTGACTGAATGAAAGGAGCTGGCATCTCACTCTCTTTGAATCTTCTTTATCATGCTAAGAGGAGCAGGAAAAAGCAAAAAATTTCAGAATTGCGCCTTGCAATGCGGAGAAATTAGTGTTTGTGCATTTACAAAATTCATTGATTTTTGCCATTGAAAAACATCATGTTATTCATTTACCAGAAATGATTGAAGCTACTGACTGAATGAAAGGAGCTGGCATCTCACTCTCTTTGAAACTTCTTTATCATGCTAAGAGGAGCAGGAAAAAGCAAAAAATTTCAGAATTGCACCTTGCAATGCGGAGAAATTACTGTTTGTGCATTTACAATATTCATTGATTTTTGCCATTGAAAAACGTCCAGAAATGATTGAAGCTACTGACTGAATGAAAGGAGCTGGCATCTCACTCTCTTTGAATCTTCTTTATCATGCTAAGAGGAGCAGGAAAAAGCAAAAAATTTCAGAATTGCACCTTGCAATGCGGAGAAATTACTGTTTGTGCATTTACAATATTCATTGATTTTTACCATTGAAAAACGTCCAGAAATGATTGAAGCTACTGACTGAATGAAAGTAGCTGGCATCTCACTCTCTTTGAATCTTCTTTATCATGCTAAGAGGAGCAGGAAAAAGCAAAAAATTTCAGACTTGCACCTTGCAATGCGGAGAAATTACTGTTTGTGCATTTACAATATTCATTGATTTTTGCCATTGAAAAACATCATGTTATTCATATACCAGAAATGTTTGAAGCTACTGACTGAATGAAAGGAGCTGGCATCTCACTCTCTTTGAATCTTCTTTATCATGCTAAGAGGAGCAGGAAAAAGCAAAAAATTTCAGAATTGCACCTTGCAATGCGGAGAAATTACTGTTTGTGCATTTACAATATTCATTGATTTTTGCCATTGAAAAACGTCCAGAAATGATTGAAGCTACTGACTGAATGAAAGGAGCTGGCATCTCACTCTCTTTGAATCTTCTTTATCATGCTAAGAGGAGCAGGAAAAAGCAAAAAATTTCAGAATTGCACCTTACAATGCGGAGAAATTACAGTTTGTGCATTTACAATATTCATTGATTTTTGCCATTGAAAAACGTCCAGAAATGATTGAAGCTACTGACTGAATGAAAGGAGCTGGCATCTCACTCTCTTTGAATCTTCTTTATCATGCTAAGAGGAGCAGGAAAAAGCAAAAAATTTCAGAATTGCACCTTGCAATGCGGAGAAATTACTGTTTGTGCATTTACAATATTCATTGATTTTTGCCATTGAAAAACGTCCAGAAATGATTGAAGCTACTGACTGAATGAAAGGAGCTGGCATCTCACTCTCTTTGAATCTTCTTTATCATGCTAAGAGGAGCAGGAAAAAGCAAAAAATTTCAGAATTGCACCTTGCAATGCGGAGAAATTACTGTTTGTGCATTTACAATATTCATTGATTTTTGCCATTGAAAAACATCATGTTATTCATATACCAGAAATGTTTGAAGCTACTGACTGAATGAAAGGAGCTGGCATCTCACTCTCTTTGAATCTTCTTTATCATGCTAAGAGGAGCAGGAAAAAGCAAAAAATTTCAGAATTGCACCTTGCAATGCGGAGAAATTACTGTTTGTGCAATTACAATATTCATTGATTTTTGCCATTGAAAAACATCCAGAAATGATTGAAGCTACTGACTGAATGAAAGGAGCTGGCATCTCACTCTCTATGAATCTTCTTTATCATGCTAAGAGGAGCAGGAAAAGCAAAAAATTTCAGAATTGCACCTTGCAATGCGAAGAAATTACAGTTTGTGCATTTACAATATTCATTGACTTTTGCCATTGAAAAACATCCAGAAATGATTGAAGCTACTGACTGAATGAAAGGAGCTGGCATCTCACTCTCTTTGAATCTTCTTTATCATGCTAAGAGGAGCAGGAAAAAGCAAAAAATTTCAGAATTGCACCTTGCAATGCGGAGAAATTACTGTTTGTGCATTTACAATATTCATTGATTTTTGCCATTGAAAAACGTCCAGAAATGATTGAAGCTACTGACTGAATGAAAGGAGCTGGCATCTCACTCTCTTTGAATCTTCTTTATCATGCTAAGAGGAGCAGGAAAAAGCAAAAAATTTCAGAATTGCGCCTTGCAATGCGGAGAAATTACTGTTTGTGCATTTACAAAATTCATTGATTTTTGCCATTGAAAAACATCATGGTATTCATTTACCAGAAATGATTGAAGCTACTGACTGAATGAAAGGAGCTGGCATCTCTCTCTCTTTGAATATTGTTTATCATGCTAAGAGGAGCAGGAAAAAGCAAAACATTTCAGAATTGCACCTTGCAATGCGAAGAAATTACTGTTTGTGCATTTACAATATTCATTGATTTTTGCCATTGAAAAACGTCCAGAAATGATTGAAGCTACTGACTGAATGAAAGTAGCTGGCATCTCACTCTCTTTGAATCTTCTTTATCATGCTAAGAGGAGCAGGAAAAAGCAAAAAATTTCAGACTTGCACCTTGCAATGCGGAGAAATTACTGTTTGTGCATTTACAATATTCATTGATTTTTGCCATTGAAAAACATCATGTTATTCATATACCAGAAATGTTTGAAGCTACTGACTGAATGAAAGGAGCTGGCATCTCACTCTCTTTGAATCTTCTTTATCATGCTAAGAGGAGCAGGAAAAAGCAAAAAATTTCAGAATTGCACCTTGCAATGCGGAGAAATTACTGTTTGTGCATTTACAATATTCATTGATTTTTGCCATTGAAAAACGTCCAGAAATGATTGAAGCTACTGACTGAATGAAAGGAGCTGGCATCTCACTCTCTTTGAATCTTCTTTATCATGCTAAGAGGAGCAGGAAAAAGCAAAAAATTTCAGAATTGCACCTTACAATGCGGAGAAATTACAGTTTGTGCATTTACAATATTCATTGATTTTTGCCATTGAAAAACGTCTAGAAATGATTGAAGCTACTGACTGAATGAAAGGAGCTGGCATCTCACTCTCTTTGAATCTTCTTTATCAAGTTAAGAGGAGCAGGAAAAAGCAAAAAATTTCAGAATTGCACCTTGCAATGCGGAGAAATTACTCTTTGTGCATTTACAATATTCATTGATTTTTGCCATTGAAAAACATGTTATTCATATACCAGAAATGTTTTGAAGCTACTGACTGAATGAAAGGAGCTGGAACCTCACTCTCTTTGAATCTTCTTTATCATGCTAAGAGGAGCAGGAAAAAGCAAAAAATTTCAGAATTGCACCTTGCAATGCGGAGAAATTACTGTTTGTACATTTACAATATTCATTGATTTTTGCCATTGAAAAACGTCCAGAAATGATTGAAGCTACTGACTGAATGAAAGGAGCTGGCATCTCACTCACTTTGAATCTTCTTTATCATGCTAAGAGGAGCAGGAAAAAGCAAAAAATTTCAGAATTGCACCTTGCAATGCGGAGAAATTACTGTTTGTGCATTTACAAAATTCATTGATTTTTGCCATTGAAAAACATCATGTTATTCATTTACCAGAAATGATTGAAGCTACTGACTGAATGAAAGGAGCTGGCATCTCACTCTCTTTGAATCTTCTTTATCATGCTAAGAGGAGCAGGAAAAAGCAAAAAATTTCAGAATTGCACCTTGCAATGCGGAGAAATTACTGTTTGTGCATTTACAATATTCATTGATTTTTGCCATTGAAAAACGTCCAGAAATGATTGAAGCTACTGACTGAATGAAAGGAGCTGGCATCTCACTCTCTTTGAATCTTCTTTATCATGCTAAGAGGAGCGGGAAAAAGCAAAAAATTTCAGAATTGCACCTTGCAATGCGGAGAAATTACTGTTTGTGCATTTACAATATTCATTGATTTTTACCATTGAAAAACGTCCAGAAATGATTGAAGCTACTGACTGAATGAAAGTAGCTGGCATCTCACTCTCTTTGAATCTTCTTTATCATGCTAAGAGGAGCAGGAAAAAGCAAAAAATTTCAGACTTGCACCTTGCAATGCGGAGAAATTACTGTTTGTGCATTTACAATATTCATTGATTTTTGCCATTGAAAAACATCATGTTATTCATATACCAGAAATGTTTGAAGCTACTGACTGAATGAAAGGAGCTGGCATCTCACTCTCTTTGAATCTTCTTTATCATGCTAAGAGGAGCAGGAAAAAGCAAAAAATTTCAGAATTGCACCTTGCAATGCGGAGAAATTACTGTTTGTGCATTTACAATATTCATTGATTTTTGCCATTGAAAAACATCATGTTATTCATATACCAGAAATGTTTGAAGCTACTGACTGAATGAAAGGAGCTGGCATCTCACTCTCTTTGAATCTTCTTTATCATGCTAAGAGGAGCAGGAAAAAGCAAAAAATTTCAGAATTGCACCTTGCAATGCGGAGAAATTACTGTTTGTGCATTTACAATATTCATTGATTTTTGCCATTGAAAAACGTCCAGAAATGATTGAAGCTACTGACTGAATGAAAGGAGCTGGCATCTCACTCTCTTTGAATCTTCTTTATCATGCTAAGAGGAGCAGGAAAAAGCAAAAAATTTCAGAATTGCACCTTACAATGCGGAGAAATTACAGTTTGTGCATTTACAATATTCATTGATTTTTGCCATTGAAAAACGTCCAGAAATGATTGAAGCTACTGACTGAATGAAAGGAGCTGGCATCTCACTCTCTTTGAATCTTCTTTATCATGCTAAGAGGAGCAGGAAAAAGCAAAAAATTTCAGAATTGCACCTTACAATGCGGAGAAATTACAGTTTGTGCATTTACAATATTCATTGATTTTTGCCATTGAAAAACGTCCAGAAATGATTGAAGCTACTGACTGAATGAAAGGAGCTGGCATCTCACTCTCTTTGAATCTTCTTTATCATGCTAAGAGGAGCAGGAAAAAGCAAAAAATTTCAGAATTGCACCTTGCAATGCGGAGAAATTACTGTTTGTGCATTTACAATATTCATTGATTTTTGCCATTGAAAAACGTCCAGAAATGATTGAAGCTACTGACTGAATGAAAGGAGCTGGCATCTCACTCTCTTTGAATTTTCTTTATCATGCTAAGAGGAGCAGGAAAAAGCAAAAAATTTCAGATTTGCACCTTGCAATGCGGAGAAATTACTGTTTGTGCATTTACAATATTCATTGATTTTTGCCATTGAAAAACATGTTATTCATATACCAGAAATGTTTGAAGCTACTGACTGAATGAAAGGAGCTGGCACCTCACTCTCTTTGAATCTTCTTTATCATGCTAAGAGGAGCAGGATAAAGCAAAAAATTTCAGAATTGCACCTTGCAATGCGGAGAAATTACTGTTTGTGCATTTACAATATTCATTGATTTTTGCCATTGAAAAACGTCCAGAAATGATTGAAGCTACTGACTGAATGAAAGGAGCTGGCATCTCACTCTCTTTGAATCTTCTTTATCATGCTAAGAGGAGCTGGAAAAAGCAAAAAATTTCAGAATTGCACCTTGCAATGCGGAGAAATTACTGTTTGTGCATTTACAATATTCATTAATTTTTGCCATTGAAAAACATCATGTTATTCATATACCAGAAATGTTTGAAGCTACTGACTGAATGAAAGGAGCTGGCATCTCACTCTCTTTGAATCTTCTTTATCATGCTAAGAGGAGCAGGAAAAAGCAAAAAATTTCAGAATTGCACCTTGCAATGCGGAGAAATTACTGTTTGTGCATTTACAATATTCATTGATTTTTGCCATTGAAAAACGTCCAGAAATGATTGAAGCTACTGACTGAATGAAAGGAGCTGGCATCTCACTCTCTTTGAATCTTCTTTATCATGCTAAGAGGAGCAGGAAAAAGCAAAAAATTTCAGAATTGCACCTTGCAATGCGGAGAAATTACAGTTTGTGCATTTACAATATTCATTGATTTTTGCCATTGAAAAACGTCCAGAAATGATTGAAGCTACTGACTGAATGAAAGGAGCTGGCATCTCACTCTCTTTGAATCTTCTTTATCATGCTAAGAGGAGCAGGAAAAAGCAAAAAATTTCAGAATTGCTCCTTGCAATGCGGAGAAATTACTGTTTGTGCATTTACAATATTCATTGATTTTTGCCATTGAAAAACATGTTATTCATATACCAGAAATGTTTGAAGCTACTGACTGAATGAAAGGAGCTGGCACCTCACTCTCTTTGAATCTTCTTTATCATGCTAAGAGGAGCAGGAAAAAGCAAAAAATTTCAGAATTGCACCTTGCAATGCGGAGAAATTACTGTTTGTGCATTTACAATATTCATTGATTTTTGCCATTGAAAAACGTCCAGAAATGATTGAAGCTACTGACTGAATGAAAGGAGCTGGCATCTCACTCTCTTTGAATCTTCTTTATCATGCTAAGAGGAGCAGGAAAAAGCAAAAAATTTCAGAATTGCACCTTGCAATGCGGAGAAATTACTGTTTGTGCATTTACAATATTCATTGATTTTTGCCATTGAAAAACATCATGTTATTCATATACCAGAAATGATTGAAGCTACTGACTGAATGAAAGGAGCTGGCATCTCACTCTCTTTGAATCTTCTTTATCATGCTAAGAGGAGCAGGAAAATGTAAAAAATTTCAGAATTGCACCTTGCAATGCGGAGAAATTACTGTTTGTGCATTTACAATATTCAATGATTTTTGCCATTGAAAAACGTCCAGAAATGATTGAAGCTACTGACTGAACGAAAGGAGCTGGCATCTCACTCTCTTTGAATCTTCTTTATCATGCTAAGAGGAGCAGGAAAAAGCAAAAAATTTCAGAATTGCACCTTGCAATGCGGAGAAATTACTGTTTGTGCATTTACAATATTCATTGATTTTTGCCATTGAAAAACATCATGTTATTCATATACCAGAAATGTTTGAAGCTACTGACTGAATGAAAGGAGCTGGCATCTCACTCTCTTTGAATCTTCTTTATCATGCTAAGAGGAGCAGGAAAAAGCAAAAAATTTCAGAATTGCACCTTGCAATGCGGAGAAATTTCTGTTTGTGCATTTACAATATTCATTGATTTTTGCCATTGAAAAACGTCCAGAAATGATTGAAGCTACTGACTGAATGAAAGGAGCTGGCATCTCACTCTCTTTGAATCTTCTTTATCATGCTAAGGGGAGCAGGAAAAAGCAAAAAATTTCAGAATTGCACCTTGCAATGCGGAGAAATTACTGTTTGTGCATTTACAATATTCATTGATTTTTGCCATTGAAAAACGTCCAGAAATGATTGAAGCTACTGACTGAATGAAAGGAGCTGGCATCTCACTCTCTTTGAATCTTCTTTATCATGCTAAGAGGAGCAGGAAAAAGCAAAAAATTTCAGAATTGCACCTTACAATGCGGAGAAATTACAGTTTGTGCATTTACAATATTCATTGATTTTTGCCATTGAAAAACGTCCAGAAATGATTGAAGCTACTGACTGAATGAAAGGAGCTGGCATCTCACTCTCTTTGAATCTTCTTTATCATGCTAAGAGGAGCAGGAAAAAGCAAAAAATTTCAGAATTGCACCTTGCAATGCGGAGAAATTACTGTTTGTGCATTTACAATATTCATTGATTTTTGCCATTGAAAAACGTCCAGAAATGATTGAAGCTACTGACTGAATGAAAGGAGCTGGCATCTCACTCTCTTTGAATCTTCTTTATCATGCTAAGAGGAGCAGGAAAAAGCAAAAAATTTCAGAATTGCACCTTGCAATGCGGAGAAATTACTGTTTGTGCATTTACAATATTCATTGATTTTTGCCATTGAAAAACATCATGTTATTCATATACCAGAAATGTTTGAAGCTACTGATTGAATGAAAGGAGCTGGCATCTCACTCTCTTTGAATCTTCTTTATCATGCTAAGAGGAGCAGGAAAAAGCAAAAAATTTCAGAATTGCACCTTGCAATGCGGAGAAATTACTGTTTGTGCATTTACAATATTCATTGATTTTTGCCATTGAAAAACGTCCAGAAATGATTGAAGCTACTGACTGAATGAAAAGAGCTGGCATCTCACTCTCTTTGAATCTTCTTTATCATGCTAAGAGGAGCAGGAAAAAGCAAAAAATTTCAGAATTGCACCTTGCAATGCGGAGAAATTACAGTTTGTGCATTTACAATATTCATTGATTTTTGCCATTGAAAAACGTCCAGAAATGATTGAAGCTACTGACTGAATGAAAGGAGCTGGCATCTCACTCTCTTTGAATCTTCTTTATCAAGCTAACAGGAGCAGGAAAAAGCAAAAAATTTCAGAATTGCTCCTTGCAATGCGGAGAAATTACTGTTTGTGCATTTACAATATTCATTGATTTTTGCCATTGAAAAACATGTTATTCATATACCAGAAATGTTTGAAGCTACTGACTGAATGAAAGGAGCTGGCACCTCACTCTCTTTGAATCTTCTTTATCATGCTAAGAGGAGCAGGAAAAAGCAAAAATTTCAGAATTGCACCTTGCAATGCGGAGAAATTACTGTTTGTGCATTTACAATATTCATTGATTTTTGCCATTGAAAAACGTCCAGAAATGATTGAAGCTACTGACTGAATGAAAGGAGCTGGCATCTCACTCTCTTTGAATCTTCTTTATCATGCTAAGAGGAGCAGGAAAAAGCAAAAAATTTCAGAATTGCACCTTGCAATGCGGAGAAATTACTGTTTGTGCATTTACAATATTCATTGATTTTTGCCATTGAAAAACGTCCAGAAATGATTGAAGCTACTGACTGAATGAAAGGAGCTGGCATCTCACTCTCTTTGAATCTTCTTTATCATGCTAAGAGGAGCAGGAAAAAGCAAAAAATTTCAGAATTGCACCTTGCAATGAAGGGAAATAACTGTTTGTGCATTTACAATATTCATTGATTTTTGCCATTGAAAAACGTTATTCATATACCAGAAATGTTTGAAGCTACTGACTGAATGAAAGGAGCTGGCATCTCACTCTCTTTGAATCTTCTTTATCATGCTAAGAGGAGCAGGAATAAGCAAAAAATTTCAGAATTGCACCTTGCAATGCGGAAAAATTACTGTTTGTGCATTTACAATATTCATTGATTTTTGCCATTGAAAAACGTCCAGAAATGATTGAAGCTACTGACTGAATGAAAGGAGCTGGCATCTCACTCTCTTTGAATCTTCTTTATCATGCTAAGAGGAGCAGGAAAAAGCAAAAAATTTTTGAATTGCACCTTGCAATGCGGAGAAATTACTGTTTGTGCATTTACAATATTCATTGATTTTTGCCATTGAAAAACGTCCAGAAATGATTGAAGCTACTGACTGAATGAAAGGAGCTGGCATCTCACTCTCTTTGAATCTTCTTTATCATGCTAAGAGGAGCAGGAAAAAGCAAAAAATTTCAGAATTGCACCTTGCAATGCGGAGAAATTACTGTTTGTGCATTTACAATATTCATTGATTTTTGCCATTGAAAAACATCATGTTATTCATATACCAGAAATGTTTGAAGCTACTGATTGAATGAAAGGAGCTGGCATCTCACTCTCTTTGAATCTTCTTTATCATGCTAAGAGGAGCAGGAAAAAGCAAAAAATTTCAGAATTGCACCTTGCAATGCGGAGAAATTACTGTTTGTGCATTTACAATATTCATTGATTTTTGCCATTGAAAAACGTCCAGAAATGATTGAAGCTACTGACTGAATGAAAAGAGCTGGCATCTCACTCTCTTTGAATCTTCTTTATCATGCTAAGAGGAGCAGGAAAAAGCAAAAAATTTCAGAATTGCACCTTGCAATGCGGAGAAATTACAGTTTGTGCATTTACAATATTCATTGATTTTTGCCATTGAAAAACGTCCAGAAATGATTGAAGCTACTGACTGAATGAAAGGAGCTGGCATCTCACTCTCTTTGAATCTTCTTTATCATGCTAAGAGGAGCAGGAAAAAGCAAAAAATTTCAGAATTGCTCCTTGCAATGCGGAGAAATTACTGTTTGTGCATTTACAATATTCATTGATTTTTGCCATTGAAAAACATGTTATTCATATACCAGAAATGTTTGAAGCTACTGACTGAATGAAAGGAGCTGGCACCTCACTCTCTTTGAATCTTCTTTATCATGCTAAGAGGAGCAGGAAAAAGCAAAAATTTCAGAATTGCACCTTGCAATGCGGAGAAATTACTGTTTGTGCATTTACAATATTCATTGATTTTTGCCATTGAAAACCGTCCAGAAATGATTGAAGCTACTGACTGAATGAAAGGAGCTGGCATCTCACTCTCTTTGAATCTTCTTTATCATGCTAAGAGGAGCAGGAAAAAGCAAAAAATTTCAGAATTGCATCTTGCAAT
This sequence comes from Phyllobates terribilis, assembly GCF_046119375.1. Classification (NCBI taxonomy): domain Eukaryota; kingdom Metazoa; phylum Chordata; class Amphibia; order Anura; family Dendrobatidae; genus Phyllobates; species Phyllobates terribilis. The sequence continues at coordinate 51,067 of NW_027365169.1, read as the reverse complement.
GCGGAGAAATTACTGTTTGTGCATTTACAATATTCATTGATTTTTGCCATTGAAAAACGTCCAGAAATGATTGAAGCTACTGACTGAATGAAAGGAGCTGGCATCTCACTCTCTTTGAATCTTCTTTATCATGCTAAGAGGAGCAGGAAAAAGCAAAAAATTTCAGAATTGCACCTTGCAATGCGGAGAAAATACTGTTTGTGCATTTACAATATTCATTGATTTTTGCCATTGAAAAACGTCCAGAAATGATTGAAGCTACTGACTGAATGAAAGGAGCTGGCATCTCACTCTCTTTGAATCTTCTTTATCATGCTAAGAGGAGCAGGAAAAAGCAAAAAATTTCAGAATTGCACCTTGCAATGCGGAGAAATAACTGTTTGTGCATTTACAATATTCATTGATTTTTGCCATTGAAAAACGTTATTCATATACCAGAAATGTTTGAAGCTACTGACTGAATGAAAGGAGCTGGCACCTCACTCTCTTTGAATCTTCTTTATCATGCTAAGAGGAGCAGGAATAAGCAAAAAATTTCAGAATTGCACCTTGCAATGCGGAAAAATTACTGTTTGTGCATTTACAATATTCATTGATTTTTGCCATTGAAAAACGTCCAGAAATGATTGAAGCTACTGACTGAATGAAAGGAGCTGGCATCTCACTCTCTTTGAATCTTCTTTATCATGCTAAGAGGAGCAGGAAAAAGCAAAAAATTTCAGAATTGCACCTTGCAATGCGGAGAAATTACTGTTTGTGCATTTACAATATTCATTGATTTTTGCCATTGAAAAACGTCCAGAAATGATTGAAGCTACTGACTGATTGAAAGGAGCTGGCATCTCACTCTCTTTGAATCTTCTTTATCATGCTAAGAGGAGCAGGAAAAAGCAAAAAATTTCAGAATTGCGCCTTGCAATGCGGAGAAATTACTGTTTGTGCATTTACAAAATTCATTGATTTTTGCCATTGAAAAACATCATGTTATTCATTTACCAGAAATGATTGAAGCTACTGACTGAATGTAAGGAGCTGGCATCTCACTCTCTTTGAATCTTCTTTATCATGCTAAGAGGAGCAGGAAAAAGCAAAAAATTTCAGAATTGCACCTTGCAATGCGGAGAAATTACTGTTTGTGCATTTACAATATTCGTTGATTTTTGCCATTGAAAAACGTCCAGAAATGATTGAAGCTACTGACTGAATGAAAGGAGCTGGCATCTCACTCTCTTTGAATCTTCTTTATCATGCTAAGAGGAGCAGGAAAAAGCAAAAAATTTCAGAATTGCACCTTGCAATGCGGAGAAATTACTGTTTGTGCATTTACAATATTCATTGATTTTTGCCATTGAAAAACATCATGTTATTCATATACCAGAAATGATTGAAGCTACTGACTGAATGAAAGGAGCTGGCATCTCACTCTCTTTGAATCTTCTTTATCATGCTAAGAGGAGCAGGAAAAAGTAAAAAATTTCAGAATTGCACCTTGCAATGCGGAGAAATTACTGTTTGTGCATTTACAATATTCAATGATTTTTGCCATTGAAAAACGTCCAGAAATGATTGAAGCTACTGACTGAACGAAAGGAGCTGGCGTCTCACTCTCTTTGAATATTCTTTATCATGCTAAAAGGAGCAGGAAAAAGCAAAAAAATTCAGAATTGCACCTTGCAATGCGGAGAAATTACTGTTTGTGCATTTACAATATTCATTGATTTTTGCCATTGAAAAACATCATGTTATTCATATACCAGAAATGTTTGAAGCTACTGACTGAATGAAAGGAGCTGGCATCTCACTCTCTTTGAATCTTTTTTATCATGCTAAGAGGAGCAGGAAAAAGCAAAAAATTTCAGAATTGCACCTTGCAATGCGGAGAAATTACTGTTTGTGCATTTACAATATTCATTGATTTTTGCCATTGAAAAACGTCCAGAAATGATTGAAGCTACTGACTGAATGAAAGGAGCTGGCATCTCACTCTCTTTGAATCTTCTTTATCATGCTAAGAGGAGCAGGAAAAAGCAAAAAATTTCAGAATTGCACCTTGCAATGCGGAGAAATTACTGTTTGTGCATTTACAATATTCATTGATTTTTGCCATTGAAAAACGTCCAGAAATGATTGAAGCTACTGACTGAATGAAAGGAGCTGGCATCTCACTCTCTTTGAATCTTCTTTATCATGCTAAGAGGAGCAGGAAAAAGCAAAAAATTTCAGAATTGCACCTTGCAATGCGGAGAAATTACTGTTTGTGCATTTACAACATTCATTGATTTTTGCCTTTGAAAAACATCATGTTATTCATATACCAGAAATGATTGAAGCTACTGACTGAATGAAAGGAGCTGGCATCTCACTCTCTTTGAATCTTCTTTATCATGCTAAGAGGAGCAGGAAAAAGCAAAAAATTTCAGAATTGCACCTTGCAATGCGGAGAAATTACTGTTTGTGCATTTACAATATTCATTGATTTTTGCAATTGAAAAACGTCCAGAAATGATTGAAGCTACTGACTGAATGAAAGGAGCTGGCTTCTCACTCTCTTTGAATCTTCTTTATCATGCTAAGAGGAGCAGGAAAAAGCAAAAAATTTCAGAATTGCACCTTGCAATGCGGAGAAATTACTGTTTGTGCATTTACAATATTCATTGATTTTTGCCATTGAAAAACGTCCAGAAATGATTGAAGCTACTGACTGAATGAAAGGAGCTGGCATCTCACTCTCTTTGAATCTTGTTTATCATGCTAAGAGGAGCAGGAAAAAGCAAAAAATTTCAGAATTGCACCTTGCAATGCGGAGAAATTACTGTTTGTGCATTTAGAATATTCATTGATTTTTGCCATTGAAAAACGTCCAGAAATGATTGAAGCTACTGACTGAATGAAAGGAGCTGGCATCTCACTCTCTTTGAATCTTCTTTATCATGCTAAGAGGAGCAGGAAAAAGCAAAAAATCTCAGAATTGCACCTTGCAATGCGGAGAAATTACTGTTTGTGCATTTACAATATTCATTGATTTTTGCCATTGAAAAACATCATGTTATTCATATACCAGAAATGATTGAAGCTACTGACTGAATGAAAGGAGCTGGCATCTCACTCTCTTTGAATCTTCTTTATCATGCTAAGAGGAGCAGGAAAAAGTAAAAAATTTCAGAATTGCACCTTGCAATGCGGAGAAATTACTGTTTGTGCATTTACAATATTCAATGATTTTTGCCATTGAAAAACGTCCAGAAATGATTGAAGCTACTGACTGAATGAAAGGAGCTGGCATCTCACTCTCTTTGAATCTTCTTTATCATGCTAAGAGGAGCAGGATAAAGCAAAAAATTTCAGAATTGCACCTTGCAATGCGGAGAAATTACTGTTTGTGCATTTACAATATTCATTGATTTTTGCCATTGAAAAACATCATGTTATTCATATACCAGAAATGTTTGAAGCTACTGACTGAATGAAAGGAGCTGGCATCTCACTCTCCTTGAATCTTCTTTATCATGCTAAGAGGAGCAGGAAAAAGCAAAAAATTTCAGAATTGCACCTTGCAATGCGGAGAAATTACTGTTTGTGCATTTACAATATTCATTGATTTTTGCCATTGAAAAACATCATGTTATTCATATACCAGAAATGTTTGAAGCTACTGACTGAATGAAAGGAGCTGGCATCTCACTCTCTTTGAATCTTCTTTATCATGCTAAGAGGAGCAGGAAAAAGCAAAAAATTTCAGAATTGCACCTTGCAATGCGGAGAAATTACTGTTTGTGCATTTACAATATTCATTGATTTTTGCCATTGAAAAACATCACGTTATTCATATACCAGAAATGATTGAAGCTACTGACTGAATGAAAGGAGCTGGCATCTCACTCTCTTTGAATCTTCTTTATCATGCTAAGAGGAGCAGGAAAAAGCAAAAAATTTCAGAGTTGCACCTTGCAATGCGGAGAAATTACTGTTTGTGCATTTACAATATTCATTGATTTTTGCAATTGAAAAACGTCCAGAAATGATTGAAGCTACTGACTGAATGAAAGGAGCTGGCATCTCACTCTCTTTGAATCTTCTTTATCATGCTAAGAGGAGCAGGAAAAAGCAAAAAATTTCAGAATTGCACCTTGCAATGCGGAGAAATTACTGTTTGTGCATTTACAATATTCATTGATTTTTGCCATTGAAAAACATCATGTTATTCATATACCAGGAATGTTTGAAGCTACTGACTGAATGAAAGGAGCTGGCATCTCACTCTCTTTGAATCTTCTTTATCATGCTAAGAGGAGCAGGAAAAAGCAAAAAATTTCAGAATTGCACCTTGCAATGCGGAGAAATTACTGTTTGTGCATTTACAATATTCATTGATTTTTGCCATTGAAAAACGTCCAGAAATGATTGAAGCTACTGACTGAATGAAAGGAGCTGGCATCTCACTCTCTTTTAATCTTGTTTATCATGCTAAGAGGAGCAGGAAAAAGCAAAAAATTTCAGAATTGCACCTTGCAATGCGGAGAAATTACTGTTTGTGCATTTACAATATTCATTGATTTTTGCCATTGAAAAACGTCCAGAAATGATTGAAGCTACTGACTGAATGAAAGGAGCTGGCATCTCACTCTCTTTGAATCTTCTTTATCATGCTAAGAGGAGCAGGAAAAAGCAAAAAATTTCAGAATTGCACCTTGCAATGCGGAGAAATTACTGTTTGTGCATTTACAATATTCATTGATTTTTGCCATTGAAAAACATCATGTTATTCATATACCAGAAATGATTGAAGCTACTGACTGAATGAAAGGAGCTGGCATCTCACTCTCTTTGAATCTTCTTTATCATGCTAAGAGGAGCAGGAAAAAGTAAAAAATTTCAGAATTGCACCTTGCAATGCGGAGAAATTACTGTTTGTGCATTTACAATATTCAATGATTTTTGCCATTGAAAAACGTCCAGAAATGATTGAAGCTACTGACTGAATGAAAGGAGCTGGCATCTCACTCTCTTTGAATCTTCTTTATCATGCTAAGAGGAGCAGGAAAAAGCAAAAAATTTCAGAATTGCACCTTGCAATGCGGAGAAATTACTGTTTGTGCATTTACAATATTCATTGATTTTTGCCATTGAAAAACATCATGTTATTCATTTACCAGAAATGATTGAAGCTACTGACTGAATGTAAGGAGCTGGCATCTCACTCTCTTTGAATCTTCTTTATCATGCTAAGAGGAGCAGGAAAAAGCAAAAAATTTCAGAATTGCACCTTGCAATGCGGAGAAATTACTGTTTGTGCATTTACAATATTCGTTGATTTTTGCCATTGAAAAACGTCCAGAAATGATTGAAGCTACTGACTGAATGAAAGGAGCTGGCATCTCACTCTCTTTGAATCTTCTTTATCATGCTAAGAGGAGCAGGAAAAAGCAAAAAATTTCAGAATTGCACCTTGCAATGCGGAGAAATTACTGTTTGTGCATTTACAATATTCATTGATTTTTGCCATTGAAAAACATCATGTTATTCATATACCAGAAATGATTGAAGCTACTGACTGAATGAAAGGAGCTGGCATCTCACTCTCTTTGAATCTTCTTTATCATGCTAAGAGGAGCAGGAAAAAGTAAAAAATTTCAGAATTGCACCTTGCAATGCGGAGAAATTACTGTTTGTGCATTTACAATATTCAATGATTTTTGCCATTGAAAAACGTCCAGAAATGATTGAAGCTACTGACTGAACGAAAGGAGCTGGCGTCTCACTCTCTTTGAATATTCTTTATCATGCTAAGAGGAGCAGGAAAAAGCAAAAAAATTCAGAATTGCACCTTGCAATGCGGAGAAATTACTGTTTGTGCATTTACAATATTCATTGATTTTTGCCATTGAAAAACATCATGTTATTCATATACCAGAAATGTTTGAAGCTACTGACTGAATGAAAGGAGCTGGCATCTCACTCTCTTTGAATCTTTTTTATCATGCTAAGAGGAGCAGGAAAAAGCAAAAAATTTCAGAATTGCACCTTGCAATGCGGAGAAATTACTGTTTGTGCATTTACAATATTCATTGATTTTTGCCATTGAAAAACGTCCAGAAATGATTGAAGCTACTGACTGAATGAAAGGAGCTGGCATCTCACTCTCTTTGAATCTTCTTTATCATGCTAAGAGGAGCAGGAAAAAGCAAAAAATTTCAGAATTGCACCTTGCAATGCGGAGAAATTACTGTTTGTGCATTTACAATATTCATTGATTTTTGCCATTGAAAAACGTCCAGAAATGATTGAAGCTACTGACTGAATGAAAGGAGCTGGCATCTCACTCTCTTTGAATCTTCTTTATCATGCTAAGAGGAGCAGGAAAAAGCAAAAAATTTCAGAATTGCACCTTGCAATGCGGAGAAATTACTGTTTGTGCATTTACAATATTCATTGATTTTTGCCTTTGAAAAACATCATGTTATTCATATACCAGAAATGATTGAAGCTACTGACTGAATGAAAGGAGCTGGCATCTCACTCTCTTTGAATCTTCTTTATCATGCTAAGAGGAGCAGGAAAAAGCAAAAAATTTCAGAATTGCACCTTGCAATGCGGAGAAATTACTGTTTGTGCATTTACAATATTCATTGATTTTTGCAATTGAAAAACGTCCAGAAATGATTGAAGCTACTGACTGAATGAAAGGAGCTGGCTTCTCACTCTCTTTGAATCTTCTTTATCATGCTAAGAGGAGCAGGAAAAAGCAAAAAATTTCAGAATTGCACCTTGCAATGCGGAGAAATTACTGTTTGTGCATTTACAATATTCGTTGATTTTTGCCATTGAAAAACGTCCAGAAATGATTGAAGCTACTGACTGAATGAAAGGAGCTGGCATCTCACTCTCTTTGAATCTTGTTTATCATGCTAAGAGGAGCAGGAAAAAGCAAAAAATTTCAGAATTGCACCTTGCAATGCGGAGAAATTACTGTTTGTGCATTTAGAATATTCATTGATTTTTGCCATTGAAAAACGTCCAGAAATGATTGAAGCTACTGACTGAATGAAAGGAGCTGGCATCTCACTCTCTTTGAATCTTCTTTATCATGCTAAGAGGAGCAGGAAAAAGCAAAAAATCTCAGAATTGCACCTTGCAATGCGGAGAAATTACTGTTTGTGCATTTACAATATTCATTGATTTTTGCCATTGAAAAACATCATGTTATTCATATACCAGAAATGATTGAAGCTACTGACTGAATGAAAGGAGCTGGCATCTCACTCTCTTTGAATCTTCTTTATCATGCTAAGAGGAGCAGGAAAAAGTAAAAAATTTCAGAATTGCACCTTGCAATGCGGAGAAATTACTGTTTGTGCATTTACAATATTCAATGATTTTTGCCATTGAAAAACGTCCAGAAATGATTGAAGCTACTGACTGAATGAAAGGAGCTGGCATCTCACTCTCTTTGAATCTTCTTTATCATGCTAAGAGGAGCAGGATAAAGCAAAAAATTTCAGAATTGCACCTTGCAATGCGGAGAAATTACTGTTTGTGCATTTACAATATTCATTGATTTTTGCCATTGAAAAACATCATGTTATTCATATACCAGAAATGTTTGAAGCTACTGACTGAATGAAAGGAGCTGGCATCTCACTCTCCTTGAATCTTCTTTATCATGCTAAGAGGAGCAGGAAAAAGCAAAAAATTTCAGAATTGCACCTTGCAATGCGGAGAAATTACTGTTTGTGCATTTACAATATTCATTGATTTTTGCCATTGAAAAACATCATGTTATTCATATACCAGAAATGTTTGAAGCTACTGACTGAATGAAAGGAGCTGGCATCTCACTCTCTTTGAATCTTCTTTATCATGCTAAGAGGAGCAGGAAAAAGCAAAAAATTTCAGAATTGCACCTTGCAATGCGGAGAAATTACTGTTTGTGCATTTACAATATTCATTGATTTTTGCCATTGAAAAACATCACGTTATTCATATACCAGAAATGATTGAAGCTACTGACTGAATGAAAGGAGCTGGCATCTCACTCTCTTTGAATCTTCTTTATCATGCTAAGAGGAGCAGGAAAAAGCAAAAAATTTCAGAGTTGCACCTTGCAATGCGGAGAAATTACTGTTTGTGCATTTACAATATTCATTGATTTTTGCAATTGAAAAACGTCCAGAAATGATTGAAGCTACTGACTGAATGAAAGGAGCTGGCATCTCACTCTCTTTGAATCTTCTTTATCATGCTAAGAGGAGCAGGAAAAAGCAAAAAATTTCAGAATTGCACCTTGCAATGCGGAGAAATTACTGTTTGTGCATTTACAATATTCATTGATTTTTGCCATTGAAAAACATCATGTTATTCATATACCAGGAATGTTTGAAGCTACTGACTGAATGAAAGGAGCTGGCATCTCACTCTCTTTGAATCTTCTTTATCATGCTAAGAGGAGCAGGAAAAAGCAAAAAATTTCAGAATTGCACCTTTCAATGCGGAGAAATTACTGTTTGTGCATTTACAATATTCATTGATTTTTGCCATTGAAAAACGTCCAGAAATGATTGAAGCTACTGACTGAATGAAAGGAGCTGGCATCTCACTCTCTTTTAATCTTGTTTATCATGCTAAGAGGAGCAGGAAAAAGCAAAAAATTTCAGAATTGCACCTTGCAATGCGGAGAAATTACTGTTTGTGCATTTACAATATTCATTGATTTTTGCCATTGAAAAACGTCCAGAAATGATTGAAGCTACTGACTGAATGAAAGGAGCTGGCATCTCACTCTCTTTGAATCTTCTTTATCATGCTAAGAGGAGCAGGAAAAAGCAAAAAATTTCAGAATTGCACCTTGCAATGCGGAGAAATTACTGTTTGTGCATTTACAATATTCATTGATTTTTGCCATTGAAAAACATCATGTTATTCATATACCAGAAATGATTGAAGCTACTGACTGAATGAAAGGAGCTGGCATCTCACTCTCTTTGAATCTTCTTTATCATGCTAAGAGGAGCAGGAAAAAGTAAAAAATTTCAGAATTGCACCTTGCAATGCGGAGAAATTACTGTTTGTGCATTTACAATATTCAATGATTTTTGCCATTGAAAAACGTCCAGAAATGATTGAAGCTACTGACTGAATGAAAGGAGCTGGCATCTCACTCTCTTTGAATCTTCTTTATCATGCTAAGAGGAGCAGGAAAAAGCAAAAAATTTCAGAATTGCACCTTGCAATGCGGAGAAATTACTGTTTGTGCATTTACAATATTCATTGATTTTTGCCATTGAAAAACATCATGTTATTCATATACCAGAAATGATTGAAGCTACTGACTGAATGAAAGGAGCTGGCATCTCACTCTCTTTGAATCTTCTTTATCATGCTAAGAGGAGCAGGAAAAAGTAAAAAATTTCAGAATTGCACCTTGCAATGCGGAGAAATTACTGTTTGTGCATTTACAATATTCAATGATTTTTGCCTTTGAAAAACGTCCAGAAATGATTGAAGCTACTGACTGAACGAAAGGAGCTGGCATCTCACTCTCTTTGAATCTTCTTTATCATGCTAAGAGGAGCAGGAAAAAGCAAAAAATTTCAGAATTGCACCTTGCAATGCGGAGAAATTACTGTTTGTGCATTTACAATATTCATTGATTTTTGCCATTGAAAAACATCATGTTATTCATATACCAGAAATGATTGATGCTACTGACTGAATGAAAGGAGCTGGCATCTCACTCTCTTTGAATCTTCTTTATCATGCTAAGAGGAGCAGGAAAAAGCAAAAAATTTCAGAATTGCACCTTGCAATGCGGAGAAATTACTGTTTGTGCATTTACAATATTCATTGATTTTTGCCATTGAAAAACATCATGTTATTCATATACCAGAAATGTTTGAAGCTACTGACTGAATGAAAGGAGCTGGCATCTCACTCTCTTTGAATCTTCTTTATCATGCTAAGAGGAGCAGGAAAAAGCAAAAAATTTCAGAATTGCACCTTGCAATGCGGAGAAATTACTGTTTGTGCATTTACAATATTCATTGATTTTTGCAATTGAAAAACGTCCAGAAATGATTGAAGCTACTGACTGAATGAAAGGAGCTGGCATCTCACTCTCTTTGAATCTTCTTTATCATGCTAAGAGGAGCAGGAAAAAGCAAAAAATTTCAGAATTGCACCTTGCAATGCGGAGAAATTACTGTTTGTGCATTTACAATATTCATTGATTTTTGCCATTGAAAAACATTGTTATTCATATACCAGTAATGTTTGAAGCTACTGACTGAATGAAAGGAGCTGGCATCTCACTCTCTTTGAATCTTCTTTATCATGCTAAGAGGAGCAGGAAAAAGTAAAAAATTTCAGAATTGCACCTTGCAATGCGGAGAAATTACTGTTTGTGCATTTACAATATTCATTGATTTTTGCCATTGAAAAACGTCCAGAAATGATTGAAGCTACTGACTGAATGAAAGGAGCTGGCATCTCACTCTCTTTGAATCTTGTTTATCATGCTAAGAGGAGCAGGAAAAAGCAAAAAATTTCAGAATTGCACCTTGCAATGCGAAGAAATTACTGTTTGTGCATTTACAATATTCATTGATGTTTGCCATTGAAAAACGTCCAGAAATGATTGAAGCTACTGACTGAATGAAAGGAGCTGGCATCTCACTTTCTTTGAATCTTCTTTATTATGCTAAGAGGAGCAGGAAAAAGCAAAAAATTTCAGAATTGCACCTTGCAATGCGGAGAAATTACTGTTTGTGCATTTACAATATTCATTGATTTTTGCCATTGAAAAACATCATGTTATTCATATACCAGAAATGATTGAAGCTACTGACTGAATGAAAGGAGCTGGCATCTCACTCTCTTTGAATCTTCTTTATCATGCTAAGAGGAGCAGGAAAAAGTAAAAAATTTCAGAATTGCACCTTGCAATGCGGAGAAATTACTGTTTGTGCATTTACAATATTCAATGATTTTTGCCATTGAAAAACGTCCAGAAATGATTGAAGCTACTGACTGAATGAAAGGAGCTGGCATCTCACTCTCTGTGAATCTTCTTTATCATGCTAAGAGGAGCAGGAAAAAGCAAAAAACTTCAGAATTGCACCTTGCAATGCGGAGAAATTACTGTTTGTGCATTTACAATATTCATTGATTTTTGCCATTGAAAAACATCATGTTATTCATATACCAGAAATGATTGAAGCTACTGACTGAATGAAAGGAGCTGGCATCTCACTCTCTTTGAATCTTCTTTATCATGCTAAGAGGAGCAGGAAAAAGTAAAAAATTTCAGAATTGCACCTTGCAATGCGGAGAAATTACTGTTTGTGCATTTACAATATTCAATGATTTTTGCCTTTGAAAAACGTCCAGAAATGATTGAAGCTACTGACTGAACGAAAGGAGCTGGCATCTCACTCTCTTTGAATCTTCTTTATCATGCTAAGAGGAGCAGGAAAAAGCAAAAAATTTCAGAATTGCACCTTGCAATGCGGAGAAATTACTGTTTGTGCATTTACAATATTCATTGATTTTTGCCATTGAAAAACATCATGTTATTCATATACCAGAAATGTTTGAAGCTACTGACTGAATGAAAGGAGCTGGCATCTCACTCTCTTTGAATCTTCTTTATCATGCTAAGAGGAGCAGGAAAAAGTAAAAAATTTCAGAATTGCACCTTGCAATGCGGAGAAATTACTGTTTGTGCATTTACAATATTCATTGATTTTTGCCATTGAAAAACGTCCAGAAATGATTGAAGCTACTGACTGAATGAAAGGAGCTGGCATCTCACTCTCTTTGAATCTTGTTTATCATGCTAAGAGGAGCAGGAAAAAGCAAAAAATTTCAGAATTGCACCTTGCAATGCGAAGAAATTACTGTTTGTGCATTTACAATATTCATTGATGTTTGCCATTGAAAAACGTCCAGAAATGATTGAAGCTACTGACTGAATGAAAGGAGCTGGCATCTCACTTTCTTTGAATCTTCTTTATTATGCTAAGAGGAGCAGGAAAAAGCAAAAAATTTCAGAATTGCACCTTGCAATGCGGAGAAATTACTGTTTGTGCATTTACAATATTCATTGATTTTTGCCATTGAAAAACATCATGTTATTCATATACCAGAAATGATTGAAGCTACTGACTGAATGAAAGGAGCTGGCATCTCACTCTCTTTGAATCTTCTTTATCATGCTAAGAGGAGCAGGAAAAAGTAAAAAATTTCAGAATTGCACCTTGCAATGCGGAGAAATTACTGTTTGTGCATTTACAATATTCAATGATTTTTGCCATTGAAAAACGTCCAGAAATGATTGAAGCTACTGACTGAATGAAAGGAGCTGGCATCTCACTCTCTGTGAATCTTCTTTATCATGCTAAGAGGAGCAGGAAAAAGCAAAAAACTTCAGAATTGCACCTTGCAATGCGGAGAAATTACTGTTTGTGCATTTACAATATTCATTGATTTTTGCCATTGAAAAACATCATGTTATTCATATACCAGAAATGATTGAAGCTACTGACTGAATGAAAGGAGCTGGCATCTCACTCTCTTTGAATCTTCTTTATCATGCTAAGAGGAGCAGGAAAAAGTAAAAAATTTCAGAATTGCACCTTGCAATGCGGAGAAATTACTGTTTGTGCATTTACAATATTCAATGATTTTTGCCTTTGAAAAACGTCCAGAAATGATTGAAGCTACTGACTGAACGAAAGGAGCTGGCATCTCACTCTCTTTGAATCTTCTTTATCATGCTAAGAGGAGCAGGAAAAAGCAAAAAATTTCAGAATTGCACCTTGCAATGCGGAGAAATTACTGTTTGTGCATTTACAATATTCATTGATTTTTGCCATTGAAAAACATCATGTTATTCATATACCAGAAATGTTTGAAGCTACTGACTGAATGAAAGGAGCTGGCATCTCACTCTCTTTGAATCTTCTTTATCATGCTAAGAGGAGCAGGAAAAAGCAAAAAATTTCAGAATTGCACCTTGCAATGCGGAGAAATTACTGTTTGTGCATTTACAATATTCATTGATTTTTGCCATTGAAAAACGTCCAGAAATGATTGAAGCTACTGACTGAATGAAAGCAGCTGGCATCTCACTCTGAATTTTCTTTATCATGCTAAGAGGAGCAGGAAAAAGCAAAAAATTTCAGAATTGCACCTTGCAATGCGGAGAAATTACTGTTTGTGCATTTACAATATTCATTGATTTTTGCCATTGAAAAACGTCCAGAAATGATTGAAGCTACTGACTGAATGAAAGGAGCTGGCATCTCACTCTCTTTGAATCGTCTTTATCATGCTAAGAGGAGCAGGAAAAAGCAAAAAATTTCAGAATTGCACCTTGCAATGCGGAGAAATTACTGTTTGTGCATTTACAATATTCATTGATTTTTGCCATTGAAAAACATCATGTTATTCATATACCAGAAATGTTTGAAGCTACTGACTGAATGAAAGGAGCTGGCATCTCACTCTCTTTGAATCTTCTTTATCATGCTAAGAGGAGCAGGAAAAAGCAAAAAATTTCAGAATTGCACCTTGCAATGCGGAGAAATTACTGTTTGTGCATTTACAATATTCATTGATTTTTGCCATTGAAAAACATCATGTTATTCATATACCAGAAATGTTTGAAGCTGCTGACTGAATGAAAGGAGCTGGCATCTCACTCTCTTTGAATCTTCTTTATCATGCTTGGATTAGCAGGAAAAAGCAAAAAATTTCAGAATTGCACCTTGCAATGTGGAGATATTACTGTTTGTGCATTTACAATATTCATTGATTTTTGCCATTGAAAAACATGTTTTTCATATACCAGAAATGTTTGAAGCTACTGACTGAATGAAAGGAGCTGGCATCTCACTCTCTTTGAATCTTCTTTATCATGCTAGGATTAACAGGAAAAAGCAAAAAATTTCAGAATTGCACCTTGCAATGTGGAGATATTACTGTTTGTGCATTTACAATATTCATTGATTTTTGCCATTGAAAAACGTCCAGAAATGATTGAAGCTACTGACTGAATGAAAGCAGCTGGCATCTCACTGAATTTTCTTTATCATGCTAAGAGGAGCAGGAAAAAGCAAAAAATTTCAGAATTGCACCTTGCAATGCGGAGAAATTACTGTTTGTGCATTTACAATATTCATTGATTTTTGCCATTGAAAAACGTCCAGAAATGATTGAAGCTACTGACTGAATGAAAGGAGCTGGCATCTCACTCTCTTTGAATCGTCTTTATCATGCTAAGAGGAGCAGGAAAAAGCAAAAAATTTCAGAATTGCACATTGCAATGCGGAGAAATTACTGTTTGTGCATTTACAATATTCATTGATTTTTGCCATTGAAAAACATCATGTTATTCATATACCAGAAATGTTTGAAGCTACTGACTGAATGAAAGGAGCTGGCATCTCACTCTCTTTGAATCTTCTTTATCATGCTAAGAGGAGCAGGAAAAAGCAAAAAATTTCAGAATTGCACCTTGCAATGCGGAGAAATTACTGTTTGTGCATTTACAATATTCATTGATTTTTGCCATTGAAAAACATCATGTTATTCATATACCAGAAATGTTTGAAGCTACTGACTGAATGAAAGGAGCTGGCATCTCACTCTCTTTGAATCTTCTTTATCATGCTTGGATTAGCAGGAAAAAGCAAAAAATTTCAGAATTGCACCTTGCAATGTGGAGATATTACTGTTTGTGCATTTACAATATTCATTGATTTTTGCCATTGAAAAACATGTTTTTCATATACCAGAAATGTTTGAAGCTACTGACTGAATGAAAGGAGCTGGCATCTCACTCTCTTTGAATCTTCTTTATCATGCTAGGATTAGCAGGAAAAAGCAAAAAATTTCAGAATTGCACCTTGCAATGTGGAGATATTACTGTTTGTGCATTTACAATATTCATTGATTTTTGCCATTGAAAAACATGTTTTTCATATACCAGAAATGTTTGAAGCTACTGACTGAATGAAAGGAGCTGGCATCTCACTCTCTTTGAATCTTCTTTATCATGCTAGGATTAACAGGAAAAAGCAAAAAATTTCAGAATTGCACCTTGCAATGTGGAGATATTACTGTTTGTGCATTTACAATATTCATTGATTTTTGCCATTGAAAAACGTCCAGAAATGTTTGAAGCTACTGACTGAATGATAGGAGCTGGCATCTCACTCTCTTTGAATCTTCTTTATCATGCTAGGATTAGCAGGAAAAAGCAAAAAATTTCAGAATTGCACCTTGCAATGTGGAGATATTGCTGTTTGTGCATTTACAATATTCATTGATTTTTGCCATTGAAAAACATGTTTTTCATATACAAGAAATGTTTGAAGCTACTGACTGAATGAAAGGAGCTGGCATCTCACTCTCTTTGAATCTTCTTTATCATGCTAGGATTAGCAGGAAAAAGCAAAAAATTTCAGAATTGCACCTTGCAATGTGGAGATATTACTGTTTGTGCATTTACAATATTCATTGATTTTTGCCATTGAAAAACGTCCAGAAATGTTTGAAGCTACTGACTGAATGAAAGGAGCTGGCATCTCACTCTCTTTGAATCTTCTTTATCATGCTAAGAGGAGCAGGAAAAAGCAAAAAATTTCAGAATTGCACCTTGCAATGCGGAGAAATTACTGTTTGTGCATTTACAATATTCATTGATTTTTGCCATTGAAAAACATCATGTTATTCATATACCAGAAATGTTTGAAGCTACTGACTGAATGAAAGGAGCTGGCATCTCACTCTCTTTGAATCTTCTTTATCATGCTTGGATTAGCAGGAAAAAGCAAAAAATTTCAGAATTGCACCTTGCAATGTGGAGATATTACTGTTTGTGCATTTACAATATTCATTGATTTTTGCCATTGAAAAACATGTTTTTCATATACCAGAAATGTTTGAAGCTACTGACTGAATGAAAGGAGCTGGCATCTCACTCTCTTTGAATCTTCTTTATCATGCTAGGATTAGCAGGAAAAAGCAAAAAATTTCAGAATTGCACCTTGCAATGTGGAGATATTACTGTTTGTGCATTTACAATATTCATTGATTTTTGCCATTGAAAAACATGTTTTTCATATACCAGAAATGTTTGAAGCTACTGACTGAATGAAAGGAGCTGGCATCTCACTCTCTTTGAATCTTCTTTATCATGCTAGGATTAACAGGAAAAAGCAAAAAATTTCAGAATTGCACCTTGCAATGTGGAGATATTACTGTTTGTGCATTTACAATATTCATTGATTTTTGCCATTGAAAAACGTCCAGAAATGTTTGAAGCTACTGACTGAATGATAGGAGCTGGCATCTCACTCTCTTTGAATCTTCTTTATCATGCTAGGATTAGCAGGAAAAAGCAAAAAATTTCAGAATTGCACCTTGCAATGTGGAGATATTGCTGTTTGTGCATTTACAATATTCATTGATTTTTGCCATTGAAAAACATGTTTTTCATATACAAGAAATGTTTGAAGCTACTGACTGAATGAAAGGAGCTGGCATCTCACTCTCTTTGAATCTTCTTTATCATGCTAGGATTAGCAGGAAAAAGCAAAAAATTTCAGAATTGCACCTTGCAATGTGGAGATATTACTGTTTGTGCATTTACAATATTCATTGATTTTTGCCATTGAAAAACATGTTTTTCATATACCAGAAATGTTTGAAGCTACTGACGGAATGAAAGGAGCTGGCATCTCACTCTCTTTGAATCTTCTTTATCATGCTAGGATTAGCAGGAAAAAGCAAAAAATTTCAGAATTGCACCTTGCAATGTGGAGATATTACTGTTTGTGCATTTACAATATTCATTGATTTTTGCCATTGAAAAACATGTTTTTCATATACCAGAAATGTTTGAAGCTACTGACTGAATGAAAGGAGCTGGCATCTCACTGTCTTTGAATCTTCTTTATCATGCTAGGATTAACAGGAAAAAGCAAAAAATTTCAGAATTGCACCTTGCAATGTGGAGATATTACTGTTTGTGCATTTACAATATTCATTGATTTTGCCATTGAAAAACGTCCAGAAATGTTTGAAGCTACTGACTGAATGAAAGGAGCTGGCATCTCACTCTCTTTAAATCTTCTTTATCATGCTAGGATTAGCAGGAAAAAGCAAAAAAATTTCAGAATTGCACCTTGCAATGTGGAGATATTACTGTTTGTGCATTTACAATATTCATTGATTTTTGCCATTGAAAAACATGTTTTTCATATACCAGAAATGTTTGAAGCTACTGACTGAATGAAAGGAGCTGGCATCTCACTCTCTTTGAATCTTCTTTATCATGCTAGGATAAGCAGGAAAAAGCAAAAAATTTCAGAATTGCACCTTGCAATGTGGAGATATTACTGTTTGTGCATTTACAATATTCATTGATTTTTGCCATTGAAAAACATGTTTTTCATATACCAGAAATGTTTGAAGCTACTGACTTGAATGAAAGGAGCTGGCATCTCACTCTCTTTGAATCTTCTTTATCATGCTAGGATTAACAGGAAAAAGCAAAAAATTTCAGAATTGCACCTTGCAATGTGGAGATATTACTGTTTGTGCATTTACAATATTCATTGATTTTTGCCATTGAAAAACGTCCAGAAATGTTTGAAGCTACTGACTGAATGAAAGGAGCTGGTATCTCACTCTCTTTGAATCTTCTTTATCATGCTAGGATTAGCAGGAAAAAGCAAAAAATTTCAGAATTGCACCTTGCAATGTGGAGATATTACTGTTTGTGCATTTACAATATTCATTGATTTTTGCCATTGAAAAACATGTTTTTCATATACAAGAAATGTTTGAAGCTACTGACTGAATGAAAGGAGCTGGCATCTCACTCTCTTTGAATCTTCTTTATCATGCTAGGATTAGCAGGAAAAAGCAAAAAATTTCAGAATTGCACCTTGCAATGTGGAGATATTACTGTTTGTGCATTTACAATATTCATTGATTTTTGCCATTGAAAAACGTCCAGAAATGTTTCAAGCTACTGACTGAATGAAATTAGCTGGCATCTCACTCTCTTTGAATCTTCTTTATCATGCTAGGATTAGCAGGAAAAAGCAAAAAATTTCAGAATTGCACCTTGCAATGTGGAGATATTACTGTTTGTGCATTTACAATATTCATTGATTTTGCCATTGAAAAACGTCCAGAAATGTTTGAAGCTACTGACTGAATGAAAGGAGCTGGCATCTCACTCTCTTTGAATCTTCTTTATCATGCTAGGATTAGCAGGAAAAAGCAAAAAATTTCAGAATTGCACCTTGCAATGTGGAGATATTACTGTTTGTGCATTTACAATATTCATTGATTTTTGCCATTGAAAAACATGTTTTTCATATACCAGAAATGTTTGAAGCTACTGACGGAATGAAAGGAGCTGGCATCTCACTCTCTTTGAATCTTCTTTATCATGCTAGGATTAGCAGGAAAAAGCAAAAAATTTCAGAATTGCACCTTGCAATGTGGAGATATTACTGTTTGTGCATTTACAATATTCATTGATTTTTGCCATTGAAAAACATGTTTTTCATATACCAGAAATGTTTGAAGCTACTGACTGAATGAAAGGAGCTGGCATCTCACTGTCTTTGAATCTTCTTTATCATGCTAGGATTAACAGGAAAAAGCAAAAATTTTCAGAATTGCACCCTGCAATGTGGAGATATTACTGTTTGTGCATTTACAATATTCATTGATTTTGCCATTGAAAAACGTCCAGAAATGTTTGAAGCTACTGACTGAATGAAAGGAGCTGGCATCTCACTCTCTTTGAATCTTCTTTATCATGCTAGGATAAGCAGGAAAAAGCAAAAAATTTCAGAATTGCACCTTGCAATGTGGAGATATTACTGTTTGTGCATTTACAATATTCATTGATTTTTGCCATTGAAAAACATGTTTTTCATATACCAGAAATGTTTGAAGCTACTGACGGAATGAAAGGAGCTGGCATCTCACTCTCTTTGAATCTTCTTTATCATGCTAGGATTAGCAGGAAAAAGCAAAAAATTTCAGAATTGCACCTTGCAATGTGGAGATATTACTGTTTGTGCATTTACAATATTCATTGATTTTTGCCATTGAAAAACATGTTTTTCATATACCAGAAATGTTTGAAGCTACTGACTGAATGAAAGGAGCTGGCATCTCACTGTCTTTGAATCTTCTTTATCATGCTAGGATTAACAGGAAAAAGCAAAAAATTTCAGAATTGCACCCTGCAATGTGGAGATATTACTGTTTGTGCATTTACAATATTCATTGATTTTTGCCATTGAAAAACATGTTTTTCATATACCAGAAATGTTTGAAGCTACTGACTGAATGAAAGGAGCTGGCATCTCACTCTCTTTGAATCTTCTTTATCATGCTAGGATAAGCAGGAAAAAGCAAAAAATTTCAGAATTGCACCTTGCAATGTGGAGATATTACTGTTTGTGCATTTACAATATTCATTGATTTTGCCATTGAAAAACGTCCAGAAATGTTTGAAGCTACTGACTGAATGAAAGGAGCTGGCATCTCACTCTCTTTGAATCTTCTTTATCATGCTAGGATTAGCAGGAAAAAGCAAAAAAATTTCAGAATTGCACCCTGCAATGTGGAGATATTACTGTTTGTGCATTTACAATATTCATTGATTTTTGCCATTGAAAAACATGTTTTTCATATACCAGAAATGTTTGAAGCTACTGACTGAATGAAAGGAGCTGGCATCTCACTCTCTTTGAATCTTCTTTATCATGCTAGGATAAGCAGGAAAAAGCAAAAAATTTCAGAATTGCACCTTGCAATGTGGAGATATTACTGTTTGTGCATTTACAATATTCATTGATTTTTGCCATTGAAAAACATGTTTTTCATATACCAGAAATGTTTGAAGCTACTGACTTGAATGAAAGGAGCTGGCATCTCACTCTCTTTGAATCTTCTTTATCATGCTAGGATTAACAGGAAAAAGCAAAAAATTTCAGAATTGCGCCTTGCAATGTGGAGATATTACTGTTTGTGCATTTACAATATTCATTGATTTTTGCCATTGAAAAACGTCCAGAAATGTTTGAAGCTACTGACTGAATGAAAGGAGCTGGTATCTCACTCTCTTTGAATCTTCTTTATCATGCTAGGATTAGCAGGAAAAAGCAAAAAATTTCAGAATTGCACCTTGCAATGTGGAGATATTACTGTTTATGCATTTACAATATTCATTGATTTTTGCCATTGAAAAACATGTTTTTCATATACAAGAAATGTTTGAAGCTACTGACTGAATGAAAGGAGCTGGCATCTCACTCTCTTTGAATCTTCTTTATCATGCTAGGATTAGCAGGAAAAAGCAAAAAATTTCAGAATTGCACCTTGCAATGTGGAGATATTACTGTTTGTGCATTTACAATATTCATTGATTTTTGCCATTGAAAAACGTCCAGAAATGTTTGAAGCTACTGACTGAATGAAATTAGCTGGCATCTCACTCTCTTTGAATCTTCTTTATCATGCTAGGATTAGCAGGAAAAAGCAAAAAATTTCAGAATTGCACCTTGCAATGTGGAGATATTACTGTTTGTGCATTTACAATATTCATTGATTTTTGCCATTGAAAAACATGTTTTTCATATACCAGAAATGTTTGAAGCTACTGACTGAATGAAAGGAGCTGGTATCTCACTCTCTTTGAATCTTCTTTATCATGCTAGGATTAACAGGAAAAAGCAAAAAATTTCAGAATTGCACCTTGCAATGTGGAGATATTACTGTTTGTGCATTTACAATATTCATTGATTTTTGCCATTGAAAAACGTCCAGAAATGTTTGAAGCTACTGACTGAATGAAAGGAGCTGGCATCTCACTCTCTTTGAATCTTCTTTATCATGCTAGGATTAACAGGAAAAAGCTAAAAATTTCAGAATTGCACCTTGCAATGTGGAGATATTACTGTTTGTGCATTTACAATATTCATTGATTTTTGCCATTGAAAAACATGTTTTTCATATACCAGAAATGTTTGAAGCTACTGACTGAATGAAAGGAGCTGGCATCTCACTCTCTTTGAATCTTCTTTATCATGCTAGGATTAGCAGGAAAAAGCAAAAAATTTCAGAATTGCACCTTGCAATGTGGAGATATTACTGTTTGTGCATTTACAATATTCATTGATTTTTGCCATTGAAAAACATGTTTTTCATATACCAGAAATGATTGAAGCTACTGACTGAATGAAAGGAGCTGGCATCTCACTCTCTTTGAATCTTCTTTATCATGCTAAGAGGAGCAGGAAAAAGCAAAAAAATTCAGAATTGCACCTTGCAATGTGGAGATATTACTGTTTGTGCATTTACAATATTCATTGATTTTTGCCATTGAAAAACATGTTTTTCATATACCAGAAATGTTTGAAGCTACTGACTGAATGAAAGGAGCTGGCATCTCACTCTCTTTGAATCTTCTTTATCATGCTAGGATTAGCAGGAAAAAGCAAAAAATTTCAGAATTGCACCTTGCAATGTGGAGATATTACTGTTTGTGCATTTACAATATTCATTGATTTTTGCCATTGAAAAACATGTTTTTCATATACCAGAAATGTTTGAAGCTACTGACTGAATGAAAGGAGCTGGCATCTCACTCTCTTTAAATCTTCTTTATCATGCTAGGATTAACAGGAAAAAGCAAAAAATTTCAGAATTGCACCTTGCAATGTGGAGATATTACTGTTTGTGCATTTACAATATTCATTGATTTTTGCCATTGAAAAACGTCCAGAAATGTTTGAAGCTACTGACTGAATGAAAGGAGCTGGCATCTCACTCTCTTTGAATCTTCTTTATCATGCTAGGATTAGCAGGAAAAAGCAAAAAATTTCAGAATTGCACCTTGCAATGCGGAGAAATTACTGTTTGTGCATTTACAATATTCATTGATTTTTGCCATTGAAAAACGTCCAGAAATGATTGAAGCTACTGACTGAATGAAAGGAGCTGGCATCTCACTCTCTTTGAATCTTCTTTATCATGCTAAGAGGAGCAGGAAAAAGCAAAAAATTTCAGAATTGCACCTTGCAATGCGGAGAAATTACTGTTTGTGCATTTACAATATTCATTGATTTTTGCCATTGAAAAACGTCCAGAAATGATTGAAGCTACTGACTGAATGAAAGGAGCTGGCATCTCACTCTCTTTGAATCTTCTTTATCATGCTAAGAGGAGCAGGAAAAAGCAAAAAAATTCAGAATTGCACCTTGCAATGTGGAGATATTACTGTTTGTGCATTTACAATATTCATTGATTTTTGCCATTGAAAAACATGTTTTTCATATACCAGAAATGTTTGAAGCTACTGACTGAATGAAAGGAGCTGGCATCTCACTCTCTTTGAATCTTCTTTATCATGCTAGGATTAGCAGGAAAAAGCAAAAAATTTCAGAATTGCACCTTGCAATGTGGAGATATTACTGTTTGTGCATTTACAATATTCATTGATTTTTGCCATTGAAAAACATGTTTTTCATATACCAGAAATGTTTGAAGCTACTGACTGAATGAAAGGAGCTGGCATCTCACTCTCTTTAAATCTTCTTTATCATGCTAGGATTAACAGGAAAAAGCAAAAAATTTCAGAATTGCACCTTGCAATGTGGAGATATTACTGTTTGTGCATTTACAATATTCATTGATTTTTGCCATTGAAAAACGTCCAGAAATGTTTGAAGCTACTGACTGAATGAAAGGAGCTGGCATCTCACTCTCTTTGAATCTTCTTTATCATGCTAGGATTAGCAGGAAAAAGCAAAAAATTTCAGAATTGCACCTTGCAATGCGGAGAAATTACTGTTTGTGCATTTACAATATTCATTGATTTTTGCCATTGAAAAACATCAATCATTTCTGGTATATGAATAACATGATATTTTTCAATGGCAAAAATCAATGAATTTTGTAAATGCACAAACAGTAATTTCTCCGCATTGCAAGGCGCAATTCTGAAATTTTTTGCTTTTTCCTGCTCCTCTTAGCATGATAAAGAAGATTCAAAGAGAGTGAGATGCCAGCTCCTTTCATTCAGTCAGTAGCTTCAATCATTTCTGGACATTTTTCAATGGCAAAAATCAATGAATATTGTACATGCACAAACAGTAATTTCTCCGCATTGCAAGGTGCAATTCTGAAATTTTTTGCTTTTTCCTGCTCCTCTTAGCATGATAAAGAAGATTCAAAGAGAGTGAGATGCCAGCTCCTTTCATTCAGTCAGTAGCTTCAATCATTTCTGGACGTTTTTCAATGGCAAAAATCAATGAATATTGTAAATGCACAAACAGTAATTTCTCCGCATTGCAAGGTGCAATTCTGAAATTTTTTGCTTTTTCCTGCTCCTCTTAGCATGATAAAGAAGATTCAAAGAGAGTGAGATGCCAGCTCCTTTCATTCAGTCAGTACCTTCAATCATTTCTGGACGTTTTTCAATGGCAAAAATCAATGAATATTGTAAATGCACAAACAGTAATTTCTCCGCATTGCAAGGTGCAATTCTGAAATTTTTTGCTTTTTCCTGCTCCTCTTAGCATGATAAAGAAGATTCAAAGAGAGTGAGATGCCAGCTCCTTTCATTCAGTCAGTAGCTTCAATCATTTCTGGACGCTTTTCAATGGCAAAATTCAATGAATATTGTAAATGCACAAACTGTAATTTCTCCGCATTGCAAGGTGCAATTCTGAAATTTTTTGCTTTTTCCTGCTCCTCTTAGCATGATAAAGAAGATTCAAAGAGAGTGAGATGCCAGCTCCTTTCATTCAGTCAGTAGCTTCAATCATTTCTGGTATATGAATAACATGATGTTTTTCAATAGCAAAAATCAATGAATATTGTAAATGCACAAACAGTAATTTCTCCGCATTGCAAGGTGCAATTCTGAAATTTTTTGCTTTTTCCTGCTCCTCTTAGCATGATAAAGAAGACTCAAAGAGAGTGAGATGCCAGCTCCTTTCATTCAGTCAGTAGCTTCAATCATTTCTGGACGTTTTTCAATGGCAAAAATCAATGAATATTGTAAATGCACAAACAGTAATTTCTCCGCATTGCAAGGTGCAATTCTGAAATTTTTTGCTTTTTCCTGCTCCTCTTAGCATGATAAACAAGATTCAAAGAGAGTGAGATGCCAGCTCCTTTCATTCAGTCGGTAGCTTCAATCATTTCTGGACGTTTTTCAATGGCAAAAATCATTGAATATTGTAAATGCACAAACAGTAATTTCTCCGCATTGCAAGGTGCAATTCTGAAATTTTTTGCTTTTTCCTGCTCCTCTTAGCATGATAAAGAAGATTCAAAGAGAGTGAGATGCCAGCTCCTTTCATTCAGTCAGTAGCTTCAAACATTTCTGGTATATGAATAACATGATGTTTTTCAATGGCAAAAATCAATGAATATTGTAAATGCACAAACAGTAATTTCTCCGCATTGCAAGGTGCAATTCTGAAATTTTTTGCTTTTTCCTGCTCCTCTTAGCATGATAAAGAAGATTCAAAGAGAGTGAGATGCCAGCTCCTTTCGTTCAGTCAGTAGCTTCAATCATTTCTGGACGTTTTTCAATGGCAAAAATCATTGAATATTATAAATGCACAAACAGTAATTTCTCCGCATTGCAAGGTGCAATTCTGAAATTTTTTACTTTTTCCTGCTCCTCTTAGCATGATAAAGAAGATTCAAAGAGAGTGAGATGCCAGCTCCTTTCATTCAGTCAGTAGCTTCAATCATTTCTAGTATATGAATAACATGATGTTTTTCAATGGCAAAAATCAATGAATATTGTAAATGCACAAACAGTAATTTCTCCGCATTGCAAGGTGCAATTCTGAAATTTTTTGCTTTTTCCTGCTCCTCTTAGCATGATAAAGAAGATTCAAAGAGAGTGAGATGCCAGCTCCTTTCATTCAGTCAGTAGCTTCAATCATTTCTGGACGTTTTTCAATGGCAAAAATCAATGAATATTGTAAATGCACAAACAGTAATTTCTCCGCATTGCAAGGTGCAATTCTGAAATTTTTTGCTTTTTCCTGCTCCTCTTAGCATGATAAAGAAGATTCAAAGAGAGTGAGATGCCAGCTCCTTTCATTCAGTCAGTAGCATCAAACATTTCTGGTATATGAATAACATGATGTTTTTCAATGGCAAAAATCAATTAATATTGTAAATGCACAAACAGTAATTTCTTCGCATTGCAAGGTGCAATTCTGAAATTTTTTGCTTTTTCCTGCTCCTCTTAGCATGATAAAGAAGATTCAAAGAGAGTGAGATGCCAGCTCCTTTCATTCAGTCAGTAGCTTCAAACATTTCTGGTATATGAATAACATGATGTTTTTCAATGGCGGCAAAAATCAATGAATATTGTAAATGCACAAACAGTAATTTCTCCGCATTGCAAGGTGCAATTCTGAAATTTTTTGCTTTTTCCTGCTCCTCTTAGCATGATAAAGAAGATTCAAAGAGAGTGAGATGCCAGCTCCTTTCATTCAGTCAGTAGCTTCAATCATTTCTGGACGTTTTTCAATGGCAAAAATCATTGAATATTGTAAATGCACAAACAGTAATTTCTCCGCATTGCAAGGTGCAATTCTGAAATTTTTTACTTTTTCCTGCTCCTCTTAGCATGATAAAGAAGATTCAAAGAGAGTGAGATGCCAGCTCCTTTCATTCAGTCAGTAGCTTCAATCATTTCTGGTATATGAATAACATGATGTTTTTCAATCGCAAAAATCAATGAATATTGTAAATGCACAAACAGTAATTTCTCCGCATTGCAAGGTGCAATTCTGAAATGTTTTGCTTTTTCCTGCTCCTCTTAGCATGATAAAGAAGATTCAAAGAGAGTGAGATGCCAGCTCCTTTCATTCAGTCAGTAGCTTCAATCATTTCTGGACGTTTTTCAATGGCAAAAATCAATGAATATTGTAAATGCACAAACAGTAATTTCTCCGCATTGCAAGGTGCAATTCTGAAATTTTTTGCTTTTTCCTGCTCCTCTTAGCATGACAAAGAAGATTCAAAGAGAGTGAGATGCCAGATCCTTTCCTTCAGTCAGTAGCTTCAATCATTTCTGGTATATGAATAACATGATGTTTTTCAATGGCAAAAATCAATGAATATTGTAAATGCACAAACAGTAATTTCTCCGCATTGCAAGGTGCAATTCTGAAATTTTTTGCTTTTTCCTGCTCCTCTTAGCATGATAAAGAAGATTCAAAGAGAGTGAGATGCCAGCTCCTTTCATTCAGTCAGTAGCTTCAATCATTTCTGGACGTTTTTCAATGGCAAAAATCAATGAATATTGTAAATGCACAAACAGTAATTTCTCCGCATTGCAAGGTGCAATTATGAAATTTTTTGCTTTTTCCTGCTCCTCTTAGAATGATAAAGAAGATTCAAAGAGAGTGAGATGCCAGCTCCTTTCATTCAGTCAGTAGCTTCAATCATTTCTGGACGTTTTTCAATGGCAAAAATCAATGAATATTGTAAATGCACAAACTGCAATTTCTCCGCATTGCAAGGTGCAATTCTGAATTTTTTTGCTTTTTCCTGCTCCTCTTAGCATGATAAAGAAGATTCAAAGAGAGTGAGATGCCAGCTCCTTTCATTCAGTCAGTAGCTTCAATCATTTCTGGTATATGAATAACATGATGTTTTTCAATGGCAAAAATCAATGAATATTGTAAATGCACAAACAGTAATTTCTCCGCATTGCAAGGTGCAATTCTGAAATTTTTTGCTTTTTCCTGCTCCTCTTAGCATGATAAAGAAGATTCAAAGAGAGTGAGATGCCAGCTCCTTTCATTCAGTCAGTAGCTTCAATCATTTCTGGACGTTTTTCAATGGCAAAAATCATTGAATATTGTAAATGCACAAACAGTAATTTCTCCGCATTGCAAGGTGCAATTCTGAAATTTTTTACTTTTTCCTGCTCCTCTTAGCATGATAAAGAAGATTCAAAGAGTGTGAGATGCCAGCTCCTTTCATTCAGTCAGTAGCTTCAATCATTTCTGGTATATGAATAACATGATGTTTTTCAATCGCAAAAATCAATGAATATTGTAAATGCACAAACAGTAATTTCTCCGCATTGCAAGGTGCAATTCTGAAATGTTTTGCTTTTTCCTGCTCCTCTTAGCATGATAAAGAAGATTCAAAGAGAGTGAGATGCCAGCTCCTTTCATTCAGTCAGTAGCTTCAATCATTTCTGGACGTTTTTCAATGGCAAAAATCAATGAATATTGTAAATGCACAAACAGTAATTTCTCCGCATTGCAAGGTGCAATTCTGAAATTTTTTGCTTTTTCCTGCTCCTCTTAGCATGACAAAGAAGATTCAAAGAGAGTGAGATGCCAGATCCTTTCCTTCAGTCAGTAGCTTCAATCATTTCTGGTATATGAATAACATGATGTTTTTCAATGGCAAAAATCAATGAATTTTGTAAATGCACAAACAGTAATTTCTCCGCATTGCAAGGCGCAATTCTGAAATTTTTTGCTTTTTCCTGCTCCTCTTAGCATGATAAAGAAGATTCAAAGAGAGTGAGATGCCAGCTCCTTTCATTCAGTCAGTAGCTTCAATCATTTCTGGACATTTTTCAATGGCAAAAATCAATGAATATTGTAAATGCACAAACAGTAATTTCTCCGCATTGCAAGGTGCAATTCTGAAATTTTTTGCTTTTTCCTGCTCCTCTTAGCATGATAAAGAAGATTCAAAGAGAGTGAGATGCCAGCTCCTTTCATTCAGTCAGTAGCTTCAATCATTTCTGGACGTTTTTCAATGGCAAAAATCAATGAATATTGTAAATGCACAAACAGTAATTTCTCCGCATTGCAAGGTGCAATTCTGAAATTTTTTGCTTTTTCCTGCTCCTCTTAGCATGATAAAGAAGATTCAAAGAGAGTGATATGCCAGCTCCTTTCATTCAGTCAGTAGCTTCAATCATTTCTGGACGTTTTTCAATGGCAAAAATCATTGAATATTGTAAATGCACAAACAGTAATTTCTCCGCATTGCAAGGTGCAATTCTGAAATTTTTTACTTTTTCCTGCTCCTCTTAGCATGATAAAGAAGATTCAAAGAGAGTGAGATGCCAGCTCCTTTCATTCAGTCAGTAGCTTCAATCATTTCTGGTATATGAATAACATGATGTTTTTCAATCGCAAAAATCAATGAATATTGTAAATGCACAAACAGTAATTTCTCCGCATTGCAAGGTGCAATTCTGAAATGTTTTGCTTTTTCCTGCTCCTCTTAGCATGATAAAGAAGATTCAAAGAGAGTGAGATGCCAGCTCCTTTCATTCAGTCAGTAGCTTCAATCATTTCTGGACGTTTTTCAATGGCAAAAATCAATGAATATTGTAAATGCACAAACAGTAATTTCTCCGCATTGCAAGGTGCAATTCTGAAATTTTTTGGTTTTTCCTGCTCCTCTTAGCATGACAAAGAAGATTCAAAGAGAGTGAGATGCCAGATCCTTTCCTTCAGTCAGTAGCTTCAATCATTTCTGGTATATGAATAACATGATGTTTTTCAATGGCAAAAATCAATGAATTTTGTAAATGCACAAACAGTAATTTCTCCGCATTGCAAGGCGCAATTCTGAAATTTTTTGCTTTTTCCTGCTCCTCTTAGCATGATAAAGAAGATTCAAAGAGAGTGAGATGCCAGCTCCTTTCATTCAGTCAGTAGCTTCAATCATTTCTGGACGCTTTTCAATGGCAAAATTCAATGAATATTGTAAATGCACAAACTGTAATTTCTCCGCATTGCAAGGTGCAATTCTGAAATTTTTTGCTTTTTCCTGCTCCTCTTAGCATGATAAAGAAGATTCAAAGAGAGTGAGATGCCAGCTCCTTTCATTCAGTCAGTAGCTTCAATCATTTCTGGTATATGAATAACATGTTTTTCAATAGCAAAAATCAATGAATATTGTAAATGCACAAACAGTAATTTCTCCGCATTGCAAGGTGCAATTCTGAAATTTTTTGCTTTTTCCTGCTCCTCTTAGCATGATAAAGAAGACTCAAAGAGAGTGAGATGCCAGCTCCTTTCATTCAGTCAGTAGCTTCAATCATTTCTGGACGTTTTTCAATGGCAAAAATCAATGAATATTGTAAATGCACAAACAGTAATTTCTCCGCATTGCAAGGTGCAATTCTGAAATTTTTTGCTTTTTCCTGCTCCTCTTAGCATGATAAAGAAGATTCAAAGAGAGTGAGATGCCAGCTCCTTTCATTCAGTCAGTAGCTTCAATCATTTCTGGACGTTTTTCAACGGCAAAAATCAATGAATATTGTAAATGCACAAACTATAATTTCTCCGCATTGCAAGGTGCAATTCTGAAATTTTTTGCTTTTTCCTGCTCCTCTTAGCATGATAAAGAAGATTCAAAGAGAGTGAGATGCCAGCTCCTTTCATTCAGTCAGTAGCTTCAATCATTTCTGGTATATGAATAACATGATGTTTTTCAATAGCAAAAATCAATGAATATTGTAAATGCACAAACAGTAATTTCTCCGCATTGCAAGGTGCAATTCTGAAATTTTTTGCTTTTTCCTGCTCCTCTTAGCATGATAAAGAAGATTCAAAGAGAGTGAGATGCCAGCTCCTTTCATTCAGTCAGTAGCTTCAATCATTTCTGGACGTTTTTCAATGGCAAAAATCAATGAATATTGTAAATGCACAAACTATAATTTCTCCGCATTGCAAGGTGCAATTCTGAAATTTTTTGCTTTTTCCTGCTCCTCTTAGCATGATAAAGAAGATTCAAAGAGAGTGAGATGCCAGCTCCTTTCATTCAGTCAGTAGCTTCAATCATTTCTGGTATATGAATAACATGATGTTTTTCAATAGCAAAAATCAATGAATATTGTAAATGCACAAACAGTAATTTCTTCGCATTGCAAGGTGCAATTCTGAAATTTTTTGCTTTTTCCTGCTCCTCTTAGCATGATAAAGAAGATTCAAAGAGAGTGAGATGCCAGCTCCTTTCATTCAGTCAGTAGCTTCAATCATTTCTGGACGTTTTTCAATGGCAAAAATCAATGAATATTGTAAATGCACAAACAGTAATTTCTCCGCATTGCAAGGTGCAATTCTGAAATTTTTTGCTTTTTCCTGCTCCTCTTAGCATGATAAACAAGATTCAAAGAGAGTGAGATGCCAGCTCCTTTCATTCAGTCAGTAGCTTCAATCATTTCTGGACGTTTTTCAATGGCAAAAATCATTGAATATTGTAAATGCACAAACAGTAATTTCTCCGCATTGCAAGGTGCAATTCTGAAATTTTTTGCTTTTTCCTGCTCCTCTTAGCATGATAAAGAAGATTCAAAGAGAGTGAGATGCCAGCTCCTTTCATTCAGTCAGTAGCTTCAATCATTTCTGGTATATGAATAACATGATGTTTTTCAATGGCAAAAATCAATGAATATTGTAAATGCACAAACAGTAATTTCTCCGCATTGCAAGGTGCAATTCTGAAATTTTTTGCTTTTTCCTGCTCCTCTTAGCATGATAAAGAAGATTCAAAGAGAGTGAGATGCCAGCTCCTTTCGTTCAGTCAGTAGCTTCAATCATTTCTGGACGTTTTTCAATGGCAAAAATCATTGAATATTATAAATGCACAAACAGTAATTTCTCCGCATTGCAAGGTGCAATTCTGAAATTTTTTACTTTTTCCTGCTCCTCTTAGCATGATAAAGAAGATTCAAAGAGAGTGAGATGCCAGCTCCTTTCATTCAGTCAGTAGCTTCAATCATTTCTGGTATATGAATAACATGATGTTTTTCAATGGCAAAAATCAATGAATATTGT
The DNA here is from genome assembly GCF_046119375.1 of Phyllobates terribilis. Taxonomy (NCBI): domain Eukaryota; kingdom Metazoa; phylum Chordata; class Amphibia; order Anura; family Dendrobatidae; genus Phyllobates; species Phyllobates terribilis. The sequence goes on along the minus strand of NW_027365169.1, from coordinate 20,177 downwards.
AAATGCACAAACAGTAATTTCTCCGCATTGCAAGGTGCAATTCTGAAATTTTTTGCTTTTTCCTGCTCCTCTTAGCATGATAAAGAAGATTCAAAGAGAGTGAGATGCCAGCTCCTTTCATTCAGTCAGTAGCTTCAATCATTTCTGGACGTTTTTCAATGGCAAAAATCAATGAATATTGTAAATGCACAAACAGTAATTTCTCCGCATTGCAAGGTGCAATTCTGAAATTTTTTGCTTTTTCCTGCTCCTCTTAGCATGATAAAGAAGATTCAAAGAGAGTGAGATGCCAGCTCCTTTCATTCAGTCAGTAGCATCAAACATTTCTGGTATATGAATAACATGATGTTTTTCAATGGCAAAAATCAATGAATATTGTAAATGCACAAACAGTAATTTCTTCGCATTGCAAGGTGCAATTCTGAAATTTTTTGCTTTTTCCTGCTCCTCTTAGCATGATAAAGAAGATTCAAAGAGAGTGAGATGCCAGCTCCTTTCATTCAGTCAGTAGCTTCAAACATTTCTGGTATATGAATAACATGATGTTTTTCAATGGCGGCAAAAATCAATGAATATTGTAAATGCACAAACAGTAATTTCTCCGCATTGCAAGGTGCAATTCTGAAATTTTTTGCTTTTTCCTGCTCCTCTTAGCATGATAAAGAAGATTCAAAGAGAGTGAGATGCCAGCTCCTTTCATTCAGTCAGTAGCTTCAATCATTTCTGGACGTTTTTCAATGGCAAAAATCATTGAATATTGTAAATGCACAAACAGTAATTTCTCCGCATTGCAAGGTGCAATTCTGAAATTTTTTGCTTTTTCCTGCTCCTCTTAGCATGACAAAGAAGATTCAAAGAGAGTGAGATGCCAGATCCTTTCCTTCAGTCAGTAGCTTCAATCATTTCTGGTATATGAATAACATGATGTTTTTCAATGGCAAAAATCAATGAATTTTGTAAATGCACAAACAGTAATTTCTCCGCATTGCAAGGCGCAATTCTGAAATTTTTTGCTTTTTCCTGCTCCTCTTAGCATGATAAAGAAGATTCAAAGAGAGTGAGATGCCAGCTCCTTTCATTCAGTCAGTAGCTTCAATCATTTCTGGACATTTTTCAATGGCAAAAATCAATGAATATTGTAAATGCACAAACAGTAATTTCTCCGCATTGCAAGGTGCAATTCTGAAATTTTTTGCTTTTTCCTGCTCCTCTTAGCATGATAAAGAAGATTCAAAGAGAGTGAGATGCCAGCTCCTTTCATTCAGTCAGTAGCTTCAATCATTTCTGGACGTTTTTCAATGGCAAAAATCAATGAATATTGTAAATGCACAAACAGTAATTTCTCCGCATTGCAAGGTGCAATTCTGAAATTTTTTGCTTTTTCCTGCTCCTCTTAGCATGATAAAGAAGATTCAAAGAGAGTGAGATGCCAGCTCCTTTCATTCAGTCAGTAGCTTCAATCATTTCTGGACGTTTTTCAATGGCAAAAATCAATGAATATTGTAAATGCACAAACTGCAATTTCTCCGCATTGCAAGGTGCAATTCTGAATTTTTTTGCTTTTTCCTGCTCCTCTTAGCATGATAAAGAAGATTCAAAGAGAGTGAGATGCCAGCTCCTTTCATTCAGTCAGTAGCTTCAATCATTTCTGGTATATGAATAACATGATGTTTTTCAATGGCAAAAATCAATGAATATTGTAAATGCACAAACAGTAATTTCTCCGCATTGCAAGGTGCAATTCTGAAATTTTTTGCTTTTTCCTGCTCCTCTTAGCATGATAAAGAAGATTCAAAGAGAGTGAGATGCCAGCTCCTTTCATTCAGTCAGTAGCTTCAATCATTTCTGGACGTTTTTCAATGGCAAAAATCATTGAATATTGTAAATGCACAAACAGTAATTTCTCCGCATTGCAAGGTGCAATTCTGAAATTTTTTACTTTTTCCTGCTCCTCTTAGCATGATAAAGAAGATTCAAAGAGAGTGAGATGCCAGCTCCTTTCATTCAGTCAGTAGCTTCAATCATTTCTGGTATATGAATAACATGATGTTTTTCAATCGCAAAAATCAATGAATATTGTAAATGCACAAACAGTAATTTCTCCGCATTGCAAGGTGCAATTCTGAAATGTTTTGCTTTTTCCTGCTCCTCTTAGCATGATAAAGAAGATTCAAAGAGAGTGAGATGCCAGCTCCTTTCATTCAGTCAGTAGCTTCAATCATTTCTGGACGTTTTTCAATGGCAAAAATCAATGAATATTGTAAATGCACAAAAAGTAATTTCTCCGCATTGCAAGGTGCAATTCTGAAATTTTTTGCTTTTTCCTGCTCCTCTTAGCATGACAAAGAAGATTCAAAGAGAGTGAGATGCCAGATCCTTTCCTTCAGTCAGTAGCTTCAATCATTTCTGGTATATGAATAACATGATGTTTTTCAATGGCAAAAATCAATGAATTTTGTAAATGCACAAACAGTAATTTCTCCGCATTGCAAGGCGCAATTCTGAAATTTTTTGCTTTTTCCTGCTCCTCTTAGCATGATAAATAAGATTCAAAGAGAGTGAGATGCCAGCTCCTTTCATTCAGTCAGTAGCTTCAATCATTTCTGGACATTTTTCAATGGCAAAAATCAATGAATATTGTAAATGCACAAACAGTAATTTCTCCGCATTGCAAGGTGCAATTCTGAAATTTTTTGCTTTTTCCTGCTCCTCTTAGCATGATAAAGAAGATTCAAAGAGAGTGAGATGCCAGCTCCTTTCATTCAGTCAGTAGCTTCAATCATTTCTGGACGTTTTTCAATGGCAAAAATCAATGAATATTGTAAATGCACAAACAGTAATTTCTCCGCATTGCAAGGTGCAATTCTGAAATTTTTTGCTTTTTCCTGCTCCTCTTAGCATGATAAAGAAGATTCAAAGAGAGTGAGATGCCAGCTCCTTTCATTCAGTCAGTAGCTTCAATCATTTCTGGACGTTTTTCAATGGCAAAAATCATTGAATATTGTAAATGCACAAACAGTAATTTCTCCGCATTGCAAGGTGCAATTCTGAAATTTTTTACTTTTTCCTGCTCCTCTTAGCATGATAAAGAAGATTCAAAGAGAGTGAGATGCCAGCTCCTTTCATTCAGTCAGTAGCTTCAATCATTTCTGGTATATGAATAACATGATGTTTTTCAATCGCAAAAATCAATGAATATTGTAAATGCACAAACAGTAATTTCTCCGCATTGCAAGGTGCAATTCTGAAATGTTTTGCTTTTTCCTGCTCCTCTTAGCATGATAAAGAAGATTCAAAGAGAGTGAGATGCCAGCTCCTTTCATTCAGTCAGTAGCTTCAATCATTTCTGGACGTTTTTCAATGGCAAAAATCAATGAATATTGTAAATGCACAAACAGTAATTTCTCCGCATTGCAAGGTGCAATTCTGAAATTTTTTGCTTTTTCCTGCTCCTCTTAGCATGACAAAGAAGATTCAAAGAGAGTGAGATGCCAGATCCTTTCCTTCAGTCAGTAGCTTCAATCATTTCTGGTATATGAATAACATGATGTTTTTCAATGGCAAAAATCAATGAATTTTGTAAATGCACAAACAGTAATTTCTCCGCATTGCAAGGCGCAATTCTGAAATTTTTTGCTTTTTCCTGCTCCTCTTAGCATGATAAAGAAGATTCAAAGAGAGTGAGATGCCAGCTCCTTTCATTCAGTCAGTAGCTTCAATCATTTCTGGACATTTTTCAATGGCAAAAATCAATGACTATTGTAAATGCACAAACAGTAATTTCTCCGCATTGCAAGGTGCAATTCTGAAATTTTTTGCTTTTTCCTGCTCCTCTTAGCATGATAAAGAAGATTCAAAGAGAGTGAGATGCCAGCTCCTTTCATTCAGTCAGTAGCTTCAATCATTTCTGGACGTTTTTCAATGGCAAAAATCAATGAATATTGTAAATGCACAAACAGTAATTTCTCCGCATTGCAAGTTGCAATTCTGAAATTTTTTGCTTTTTCCTGCTCCTCTTAGCATGATAAAGAAGATTCAAAGAGAGTGAGATGCCAGCTCCTTTCATTCAGTCAGTAGCTTCAATCATTTCTGGACGTTTTTCAATGGCAAAAATCAATGAATATTGTAAATGCACAAACTGCAATTTCTCCGCATTGCAAGGTGCAATTCTGAAATTTTTTGCTTTTTCCTGCTCCTCTTAGCATGATAAAGAAGATTCACAGAGAGTGAGATGCCAGCTCCTTTCATTCAGTCAGTAGCTTCAATCATTTCTGGTATATGAATAACATGATGTTTTTCAATGGCAAAAATCAATGAATATTGTAAATGCACAAACAGTAATTTCTCCGCATTGCAAGGTGCAATTCTGAAATTTTTTGCTTTTTCCTGCTCCTCTTAGCATGATAAAGAAGATTCAAAGAGAGTGAGATGCCAGCTCCTTTCATTCAGTCAGTAGCTTCAATCATTTCTGGACGTTTTTCAATGGCAAAAATCAATGAATATTGTAAATGCACAAACTGCAATTTCTCCGCATTGCAAGGTGCAATTCTGAAATTGTTTGCTTTTTCCTGCTCCTCTTAGCATGATAAAGAAGATTCAAAGAGAGTGAGATGCCAGCTCCTTTCATTCAGTCAGTAGCTTCAATCATTTCTGGTATATGAATAACATGATGTTTTTCAATAGCAAAAATCAATGAATATTGTAAATGCACAAACAGTAATTTCTCCGCATTGCAAGGTGCAATTCTGAAATTTTTGGCTTTTTCCTGCTCCTCTTAGCATGATAAAGAAGATTCAAAGAGAGTGAGATGCCAGCTCCTTTCATTCAGTCAGTAGCTTCAATCATTTCTGGACGTTTTTCAATGGCAAAAATCAATGAATATTGTAAATGCACAAACAGTAATTTCTCCGCATTGCAAGGTGCAATTCTGAAATTTTTTGCTTTTTCCTGCTCCTCTTAGCATGATAAACAAGATTCAAAGAGAGTGAGATGCCAGCTCCTTTCATTCAGTCAGTAGCTTCAATCATTTCTGGACGTTTTTCAATGGCAAAAATCATTGAATATTGTAAATGCACAAACAGTAATTTCTCCGCATTGCAAGGTGCAATTCTGAAATTTTTTACTTTTTCCTGCTCCTCTTAGCATGATAAAGAAGATTCAAAGAGAATGAGATGCCAGCTCCTTTCATTCAGTCAGTAGCTTCAATCATTTCTGGTATATGAATAACATGATGTTTTTCAATCGCAAAAATCAATGAATATTGTAAATGCACAAACAGTAATTTCTCCGCATTGCAAGGAGCAATTCTGAAATTTTTTGCTTTTTCCTGCTCCTCTTAGCATGATAAAGAAGATTCAAAGAGAGTGAGATGCCAGCTCCTTTCATTCAGTCAGTAGCTTCAATCATTTCTGGACGTTTTTCAATGGCAAAAATCAATGAATATTGTAAATGCACAAACAGTAATTTCTCCGCATTGCAAGGTGCAATTCTGAAATTTTTTGCTTTTTCCTGCTCCTCTTAGCATGATAAAGAAGATTCAAAGAGAGTGAGATGCCAGCTCCTTTCCTTCAGTCAGTAGCTTCAATCATTTCTGGTATATGAATAACATGATGTTTTTCAATGGCAAAAATCAATGAATTTTGTAAATGCACAAACAGTAATTTCTCCGCATTGCAAGGCGCAATTCTGAAATTTTTTGCTTTTTCCTGCTCCTCTTAGCATGATAAAGAAGATTCAAAGAGAGTGAGATGCCAGCTCCTTTCATTCAGTCAGTAGCTTCAATCATTTCTGGACATTTTTCAATGGCAAAAATCAATGAATATTGTAAATGCACAAACAGTAATTTCTCCGCATTGCAAGGTGCAATTCTGAAATTTTTTGCTTTTTCCTGCTCCTCTTAGCATGATAAAGAAGATTCAAAGAGAGTGAGATGCCAGCTCCTTTCATTCAGTCAGTAGCTTCAATCATTTCTGGACGTTTTTCAATGGCAAAAATCAATGAATATTGTAAATGCACAAACAGTAATTTCTCCGCATTGCAAGGTGCAATTCTGAAATTTTTTGCTTTTTCCTGCTCCTCTTAGCATGATAAAGAAGATTCAAAGAGAGTGAGGTGCCAGCTCCTTTCATTCAGTCAGGAGCTTCAAACATTTCTGGTATATGAATAACATGTTTTTCAATGGCAAAAATCAATGAATATTGTAAATGCACAAACAGTAATTTCTCCGCATTGCAAGGTGCAATTCTGAAATTTTTTGCTTTTTCCTGCTCCTCTTAGCATGATAAAGAAGATTCAAAGAGAGTGAGATGCCAGCTCCTTTCATTAAGTCAGTAGCTTCAATCATTTCTGGACGTTTTTCAATGGCAAAAATCAATGAATATTGTAAATGCACAAACTGTAATTTCTCCGCATTGCAAGGTGCAATTCTGAAATTTTTTGCTTTTTCCTGCTCCTCTTAGCATGATAAAGAAGATTCAAAGAGAGTGAGATGCCAGCTCCTTTCATTCAGTCAGTAGCTTCAATCATTTCTGGACGTTTTTCAATGGCAAAAATCAATGAATATTGTAAATGCACAAACAGTAATTTCTCCGCATTGCAAGGTGCAATTCTGAAATTTTTTGCTTTTTCCTGCTCCTCTTAGAATGATAAAGAAGATTCAAAGAGAGTGAGATGCCAGCTCCTTTCATTCAGTCAGTACCTTCAATCATTTCTGGACGTTTTTCAATGGCAAAAATCAATGAATATTGTAAATGCACAAACAGTAATTTCTCCGCATTGCAAGGTGCAATTCTGAAATTTTTTGCTTTTTCCTGCTCCTCTTAGCATGATAAAGAAGATTCAAAGAGAGTGAGGTGCCAGTTCCTTTCATTCAGTCAGTAGCTTCAAACATTTCTGGTATATGAATAACATGATGTTTTTCAATGGCAAAAATCAATGAATATTGTATATGCACAAACAGTAATTTCTCCGCATTGCAAGGTGCAAGTCTGAAATTTTTTGCTTTTTCCTGCTCCTCTTAGCATGATAAAGAAGATTCAAAGAGAGTGAGATGCCAGCTCCTTTCATTCAGTCAGTAGCTTCAAACATTTCTGGTATATGAATAACATGATGTTTTTCAATGGCAAAAATCAATGAATATTGTAAATGCACAAACAGTAATTTCTCCGCATTGCAAGGTGCAAGTCTGAAATTTTTTGCTTTTTCCTGCTCCTCTTAGCATGATAAAGAAGATTCAAAGAGAGTGAGATGCCAGCTACTTTCATTCAGTCAGTAGCTTCAATCATTTCTGGACGTTTTTCAATGGTAAAAATCAATGAATATTGTAAATGCACAAACAGTAATTTCTCCACATTGCAAGGTGCAATTCTGAAATTTTTTGCTTTATCCTGCTCCTCTTAGCATGATAAAGAAGATTCAAAGAGATTGAGATGCCAGCTCCTTTCATTCAGTCAGTAGCTTCAAACATTTCTGGTATATGAATAACATGATGTTTTTCAATGGCAAAAATCAATGAATATTGTAAATGCACAAACAGTAATTTCTCCGCATTGCAAGGTGCAATTCTGAAATTTTTTGCTTTTTCCTGCTCCTCTTAGCATGATAAAGAAGATTCAAAGAGAGTGGGATGCCAGCTCCTTTCATTCAGTCAGTAGCTTCAAACATTTCTGGTATATGAATAACATGATGTTTTTCAATGGCAAAAATCAATGAATATTGTAAATGCACAAACAGTAATTTCTCCGCATTGCAAGGTGCAAGTCTGAAATTTTTTGCTTTTTCCTGCTCCTCTTAGCATGATAAAGAAGATTCAAAGAGAGTGAGATGCCAGCTACTTTCATTCAGTCAGTAGCTTCAATCATTTCTGGACGTTTTTCAATGGTAAAAATCAATGAATATTGTAAATGCACAAACAGTAATTTCTCCACATTGCAAGGTGCAATTCTGAAATTTTTTGCTTTTTCCTGCTCCTCTTAGCATGATAAAGAAGATTCAAAGAGAGTGAGATGCCAGCTCCTTTCATTCAGTCAGTAGCTTCAAACATTTCTGGTATATGAATAACATGATGTTTTTCAATGGCAAAAATCAATGAATATTGTAAATGCACAAACAGTAATTTCTCCGCATTGCAAGGTGCAATTCTGAAATTTTTTGCTTTTTCCTGCTCCACTTAGCATGATAAAGAATATTCAAAGAGAGTGAGATGCCAGCTCCTTTCATTCAGTCAGTAGCTTCAATCATTTCTGGATGTTTTTCAATGGCAAAAATCAATGAATATTGTAAATGCACAAACTGTAATTTCTCCGCATTGCAAGGTGCAATTCTGAAATTTTTTGCTTTTTCCTGCTCCTCTTAGCATGATAAAGAAGATTCAAAGAGAGTGAGATGCCAGCTCCTTTCATTCAGTCAGTAGCTTCAATCATTTCTGGACGTTTTTCAATGGCAAAAATCAATGAATATTGTAAATGCACAAACAGTAATTTCTCCGCATTGCAAGGTGCAATTCTGAAATTTTTTGCTTTTTCCTGCTCCTCTTAGCATGATAAAGAAGATTCAAAGAGAGTGAGATGCCAGCTCCTTTCATTCAGTCAGTACCTTCAATCATTTCTGGACGTTTTTCAATGGCAAAAATCAATGAATATTGTAAATGCACAAACAGTAATTTTTCCGCATTGCAAGGTGCAATTCTGAAATTTTTTGCTTTTTCCCGCTCCTCTTAGCATGATAAAGAAGATTCAAAGAGAGTGAGGTGCCAGCTCCTTTCATTCAGTCAGTAGCTTCAAACATTTCTGGTCTATGAATAACATGTTTTTCAATGGCAAAAATCAATGAATATTGTAAATGCACAAACAGTAATTTCTCCGCATTGCAAGGTGCAATTCTGAAATTTTTTGCTTTTTCCTGCTCCTCTTAGCATGATAAAGAAGATTCAAAGAGAGTGAGATGCCAGCTCCTTTCATTCAGTCAGTAGCTTCAATCATTTCTGGACGTTTTTCAATGGCAAAAATCAATGAATATTGTAAATGCACAAACAGTAATTTCTCCGCATTGCAAGGTGCAATTCTGAAATTTTTTGCTTTTTCCTGCTCCTCTTAGCATGATAAAGAAGATTCAAAGAGAGTGAGATGCCAGCTCCTTTCATTCAGTCAGTAGCTTCAATCATTTCTGGACGTTTTTAAATGGCAAAAATCAATGAATATTGTAAATGCACAAACAGTAATTTCTCCGCATTGCAAGGTGCAATTCTGAAATTTTTTGCTTTTTCCTGCTCCTCTTAGCATGATAAAGAAGATTCAAAGAGAGTGAGATGCCAGCTCCTTTCATTCAGTCAGTAGCTTCAAACATTTCTGGTATATGAATAACATGATGTTTTTCAATGGCAAAAATCAATGAATATTGTAAATGCACAAACAGTAATTTCTCCGCATTGCAAGGTGCAAGTCTGAAATTTTTTGCTTTTTCCTGCTCCTCTTAGCATGATAAAGAAGATTCAAAGAGAGTGAGATGCCAGCTACTTTCATTCAGTCAGTAGCTTCAATCATTTCTGGACGTTTTTCAATGGTAAAAATCAATGAATATTGTAAATGCACAAACAGTAATTTCTCCACATTGCAAGGTGCAATTCTAAAATTTTTTGCTTTTTCCTGCTCCTCTTAGCATGATAAAGAAGATTCAAAGAGAGTGAGATGCCAGCTCCTTTCATTCAGTCAGTAGCTTCAAACATTTCTGGTATATGAATAACATGATGTTTTTCAATGGCAAAAATCAATGAATATTGTAAATGCACAAACAGTAATTTCTCCGCATTGCAAGGTGCAATTCTGAAATTTTTTGCTTTTTCCTGCTCCTCTTAGCATGATTCAAAGAGAGTGAGATGCCAGCTCCTTTCATTCAGTCAGTAGCTTCAATCATTTCTGGACATTTTTCAATGGCAAAAATCAATGAATATTGTAAATGCACAAACAGTAATTTCTCCGCATTGCAAGGTGCAATTCTGAAATTTTTTGCTTTTTCCTGCTCCTCTTAGCATGATAAAGAAGATTCAAAGAGAGTGAGATGTCAGCTCCTTTCATTCAGTCAGTAGCTTCAAACATTTCTGGTATATGAATAACATGATGTTTTTCAATGGCAAAAATCAATGAATATTGTAAATGCACAAACAGTAATTTCTCCGCATTGCAAGGTGCAATTCTGAAATTTTTTGCTTTTTCCTGCTCCTCTTAGCATGATAAAGAAGATTCAAAGAGAGTGAGATGCCAGCTCCTTTTATTCAGTCAGTAGCTTCAAACATTTCTGGTATATGAATAACATGATGTTTTTCAATGGCAAAAATCAATGAATATTGTAAATGCACAAATAGTAATTTCTCCGCATTGCAAGGTGCAAGTCTGAAATTTTTTGCTTTTTCCTGCTCCTCTTAGCATGATAAAGAAGATTCAAAGAGAGTGAGATGCCAGCTACTTTCATTCAGTCAGTAGCTTCAATCATTTCTGGACGTTTTTCAATGGTAAAAATCAATGAATATTGTAAATGCACAAACAGTAATTTCTCCACATTGCAAGGTGCAATTCTGAAATTTTTTGCTTTTTCCTGCTCCTCTTAGCATGATAAAGAAGATTCAAAGAGATTGAGATGCCAGCTCCTTTCATTCAGTCAGTAGCTTCAAACATTTCTTGTATATGAATAACATGATGTTTTTCAATGGCAAAAATCAATGAATATTGTAAATGCACAAACAGTAATTTCTCCGCATTGCAAGGTGCAATTCTGAAATTTTTTGCTTTTTCCTGCTCCTCTTAGCATGATAAAGAAGATTCAAAGAGAGTGAGATGCCAGCTCCTTTCATTCAGTCAGTAGCTTCAAACATTTCTGGTATATGAATAACATGATGTTTTTCAATGGCAAAAATCAATGAATATTGTAAATGCACAAACAGTAATTTCTCCGCATTGCAAGGTGCAAGTCTGAAATTTTTTGCTTTTTCCTGCTCCTCTTAGCATGATAAAGAAAATTCAAAGAGAGTGAGATGCCAGCTACTTTCATTCAGTCAGTAGCTTCAATCATTTCTGGACGTTTTTCAATGGTAAAAATCAATGAATATTGTAAATGCACAAACAGTAATTTCTCCACATTGCAAGGTGCAATTCTGAAATTTTTTGCTTTTTCCTGCTCCTCTTAGCATGATAAAGAAGATTCAAAGAGAGTGAGATGCCAGCTCCTTTCATTCAGTCAGTAGCTTCAAACATTTCTGGTATATAAATAACATGATGTTTTTCAATGGCAAAAATCAATGAATATTGTAAATGCACAAACAGTAATTTCTCCGCATTGCAAGGTGCAATTCTGAAATTTTTTGCTTTTTCCTGTTCCTCTTAGCATGATAAAGAAGATTCAAAGAGAGTGAGATGCCAGCTCCTTTCATTCAGTCAGTAGCTTCAATCATTTCTGGACGTTTCTCAATGGCAAAAATCAATGAATATTGTAAATGCACAAACTGTAATTTCTCCGCATTGCAAGGTGCAATTCTGAAATTTTTTGCTTTTTCCTGCTCCTCTTAGCATGATAAAGAAGATTCAAAGAGAGTGAGATGCCAGCTCCTTTCATTCAGTCAGTAGCTTCAATCATTTCTGGACGTTTTTCAATGGCAAAAATCAATGAATATTGTAAATGCACAAACAGTAATTTCTCCGCATTGCAAGGTGCAATTCTGAAATTTTTTGCTTTTTCCTGCTCCTCTTAGCATGATAAAGAAGATTCAAAGAGAGTGAGATGCCAGCTCCTTTCATTCAGTCAGTACCTTCAATCATTTCTGGACGTTTTTCAATGGCAAAAATCAATGAATATTGTAAATGCACAAACAGTAATTTCTCCGCATTGCAAGGTGCAATTCTGAAATTTTTTGCTTTTTCCCGCTCCTCTTAGCATGGTAAAGAAGATTCAAAGAGATTGAGGTGCCAGCTCCTTTCATTCAGTCAGTAGCTTCAAACATTTCTGGTATATGAATTACATGTTTTTCAATGGCAAAAATCAATGAATATTGTAAATGCACAAACAGTAATTTCTCCGCATTGCAAGGTGCAATTCTGAAATTTTTTGCTTTTTCCTGCTCCTCTTAGCATGATAAAGAAGATTCAAAGAGAGTGAGATGCCAGCTCCTTTCATTCAGTCAGTAGCTTCAATCATTTCTGGACGTTTTTCAATGGCAAAAATCAATGAATATTGTAAATGCACAAACAGTAATTTCTCCGCATTGCAAGGTGCAATTCTGAAATTTTTTGCTTTTTCCTGCTCCTCTTAGCATGATAAAGAAGATTCAAAGAGAGTGAGATGCCAGCTCCTTTCATTCAGTCAGTAGCTTCAATCATTTCTGGACGTTTTTCAATGGCAAAAATCAATGAATATTGTAAATGCACAAAAAGTAATTTCTCCGCATTGCAAGGTGCAATTCTGAAATTTTTTGCTTTTTCCTGCTCCTCTTAGCATGATAAAGAAGATTCAAAGAGAGTGAGATGCCAGCTCCTTTCATTCAGTCAGTAGCTTCAAACATTTCTGGTATATGAATAACATGATGTTTTTCAATGGCAAAAATCAATGAATATTGTAAATGCACAAACAGTAATTTCTCCGCATTGCAAGGTGCAAGTCTGAAATTTTTTGCTTTTTCCTGCTCCTCTTAGCATGATAAAAAAGATTCAAAGAGAGTGAGATGGCAGCTACTTTCATTCAGTCAGTAGCTTCAATCATTTCTGGACGTTTTTCAATGGTAAAAATCAATGAATATTGTAAATGCACAAACAGTAATTTCTCCACATTGCAAGGTGCAATTCTGAAATTTTTTGCTTTTTCCTGCTCCTCTTAGCATGATAAAGAAGATTCAAAGAGAGTGAGATGCCAGCTCCTTTCATTCAGTCAGTAGCTTCAAACATTTCTATTATATGAATAACATGATGTTTTTCAATGGCAAAAATCAATGAATATTGTAAATGCACAAACAGTAATTTCTCCGCATTGCAAGGTGCAATTCTGAAATTTCTTGCTTTTTCCTGCTCCTCTTAGCATGATAAAGAAGATTCAAAGAGAGTGAGATGCCAGCTCCTTTCATTCAGTCAGTAGCTTCAATCATTTCTGGTATATGAATAACATGATGTTTTTCAATGGCAAAAATCAATGAATATTGTAAATGCACAAACAGTAATTTCTCCGCATTGCAAGGTGCAATTCTGAAATTTTTTGCTTTTTCCTGCTCCTCTTAGCATGATAAAGAAGATTCAAAGAGAGTGAGATGCCAGCTCCTTTCATTCAGTCAGTAGCTTCAATCATTTCTGGACTTTTTTCAACGGCAAAAATCAATGAATATTGTAAATGCACAAACAGTAATTTCTCCGCATTGCAAGGTGCAATTCTGAAATTTTTTGCTTTTTCCTGCTCCTCTTAGCATGATAAAGAAGATTCAAAGAGAGTGAGATGCCAGCTCCTTTCATTCAGTCAGTAGCTTCAATCATTTCTGGACGTTTTTCAATGGCAAAAATCAATGTATATTGTAAATGCACAAACAGTAATTTCTCCGCATTGCAAGGTGCAATTCTGAAATTTTTTGCTTTTTCCTGCTCCTCTTAGCATGATAAAGAAGATTCAAAGAGAGTGAGATGCCAGCTCCTTTCATTCAGTCAGTAGCTTCAATCATTTCTGGACGTTTTTCAATGGCAAAAATCAATGAATATTGTAAATGCACAAACAGTAATTTCTCCGCATTGCAAGGTGCAATTCTGAAATTTTTTGCTTTTTCCTGCTCCTCTTAGCATGATAAAGAAGATTCAAAGAGAGTGAGATGCCAGCTCCTTTCATTCAGTCAGTAGCTTCAAACATTTCTGGTATATGAATAACATGATGTTTTTCAATGGCAAAAATCAATGAATTTTGTAAATGCACAAACAGCAATTTCTCCGCATTGCAAGGTGCAATTCTGAAATTTTTTGCTTTTTCCTGCTCCTCTTAGCATGATAAAGAAGATTCAAAGAGAGTGAGATGCCAGCTCCTTTCATTCAGTCAGTAGCTTCAATCATTTCTGGACGTTTTTCAATGGCAAAAATCAATGAATATTGTAAATGCACAAACAGTAATTTCTCCGCATTGCGAGGTGCAATTCTGAAATTTTTTGCTTTTTCCTGCTCCTCTTAGCATGATAAAGAAGATTCAAAGAGAGTGAGATGCCAGCTCCTTTCATTCAGTCAGTAGCTTCAATCATTTCTGGTATGTGAATAACATGATGTTTTTCAATGGCAAAAATCAATGAATATTGTAAATGCACAAACAGTAATTTCTCCGCATTGCAAGGTGCAATTCTGAAATGTTTTGCTTTTTCCTGCTCCTCTTAGCATGATAAAGAAGATTCAAAGAGAGTGAGATGCCAGCTCCTTTCATTCATTCAGTAGCTTCAATCATTTCTGGTATATGAATAACATGATGTTTTTCAATGGCAAAAATCAATGAATATTGTAAATGCACAAACAGTAATTTATTCGCATTGCAAGGTGCAATTCTGAAATTTTTTGGTTTTTCCTGCTCCTCTTAGCATGATAAAGAAGATTCAAAGAGAGTGAGATGCCAGCTCCTTTCATTCAGTCAGTAGCTTCAAACATTTCTGGTATATGAATAACATGATGTTTTTCAATGGCAAAAATCAATGAATATTGTAAATGCACAAACAGTAATTTCTCCGCATTGCAAGGTGCAATTCTGAAATTTTTTGCCTTTTCCTGCTCCTCTTAGCATGATAAAGAAGATTCAAAGAGAGTGAGATGCCAGCTCCTTTCATTCAGTCAGTAGCTTCAATCATTTCTGGACGTTTTTCAATGGCAAAAATCAATGAATATTGTAAATGCACAAACAGTAATTTCTCCGCATTGCAAGGTGCAATTCTGAAATTTTTTGCTTTTTCCTGCTCCTCTTAGCATGATAAAGAAGATTCAAAGAGAGTGAGATTCCAGCTCCTTTCATTCAGTCAGTAGCTTCAAACATTTCTGGTATATGAATAACATGATGTTTTTCAATGGCAAAAATCAATGAATATTGTAAATGCACAAACAGTAATTTCTCCGCATTGCAAGGTGCAATTCTGAAATTTTTTGCTTTTTCCTGCTCCTCTTAGCATGATAAAGAAGATTCAAAGAGAGTGAGATGCCAGCTCCTTTCATTCAGTCAGTAGCTTCAATCATTTCTGGACGTTTTTCAATGGCAAAAATCAATGAATATTGTAAATGCACAAACAGTAATTTCTCCGCATTGCAAGGTGCAATTCTGAAATTTTTTGCTTTTTCCTGCTCCTCTTAGCATGATAAAGAAGATTCAAAGAGAGTGAGATGCCAGCTCCTTTCATTCAGTCAGTAGCTTCAATCATTTCTGGTATATGAATAACATGATGTTTTTCAATGGCAAAAATCAATGAATATTGTAAATGCACAAACAGTAATTTCTCCGCATTGCAAGGTGCAATTCTGAAATTTTTTGCTTTTTCCTGCTCCTCTTAGCATGATAAAGAAGATTCAAAGAGAGTGAGATGCCAGCTCCTTTCATTCAGTCAGTAGCTTCAATCATTTCTGGACGTTTTTCAATGGCAAAAATCAATGAATATTGTAAATGCACAAACAGTAATTTCTCCGCATTGCAAGGTGCAATTCTGAAATTTTTTGCTTTTTCCTGCTCCTCTTAGCATGATAAAGAAGATTCAAAGAGAGTGACATGCCAGCTCCTTTCATTCAGTCAGTAGCTTCAAACATTTCTGGTATATGAATAACATGATGTTTTTCAATGGCAAAAATCAATGAATATTGTAAATGCACAAACAGTAATTTCTCCGCATTGCAAGGTGCAATTCTGAAATTTTTTGCTTTTTCCTGCTCCTCTTAGCATGATAAAGAAGATTCAAAGAGAGTGAGATGCCAGCTCCTTTCATTCAGTCAGTAGCTTCAATCATTTCTGGACGTTTTTCAACGGCAAAAATCAATGAATATTGTAAATGCACAAACAGTAATTTCTCCGCATTGCAAGGTGCAATTCTGAAATTTTTTGCTTTTTCCTGCTCCTCTTAGCATGATAAAGAAGATTCAAAGAGAGTGAGATGCCAGCTCCTTTCATTCAGTCGGTAGGTTCAATCATTTCTGGACGTTTTTCAATGGCAAAAATCAATGAATATTGTAAATGCACAAACAGTAATTTCTCCGCATTGCAAGGTGCAATTCTGAAATTTTTTGCTTTTTCCTGCTCCTCTTAGCATGATAAAGAAGATTCAAAGAGAGTGAGATGCCAGCTCCTTTCATTCAGTCAGTAGCTTCAATCATTTCTGGACGTTTTTCAATGGCAAAAATCAATGAATATTGTAAATGCACAAACAGTAATTTCTCCGCATTGCAAGGTGCAATTCTGAAATTTTTTGCTTTTTCCTGCTCCTCTTAGCATGATAAAGAAGATTCAAAGAGAGTGAGATGCCAGCTCCTTTCATTCAGTCAGTAGCTTCAATCATTTCTGGACGTTTTTCAATGGCAAAAATCAATGTATATTGTAAATGCACAAACAGTAATTTCTCCGCATTGCAAGGTGCAATTCTGAAATTTTTTGCTTTTTCCTGCTCCTCTTAGCATGATAAAGAAGATTCAAAGAGAGTGAGATGCCAGCTCCTTTCATTCAGTCAGTAGCTTCAATCATTTCTGGACGTTTTTCAATGGCAAAAATCAATGTATATTGTAAATGCACAAACAGTAATTTCTCCGCATTGCAAGGTGCAATTCTGAAATTTTTTGCTTTTTCCTGCTCCTCTTAGCATGATAAAGAAGATTCAAAGAGAGTGAGATGCCAGCTCCTTTCATTCAGTCAGTAGCTTCAATCATTTCTGGACGTTTTTCAATGGCAAAAATCAATGAATATTGTAAATGCACAAACAGTAATTTCTCCGCATTGCAAGGTGCAATTCTGAAATTTTTTGCTTTTTCCTGCTCCTCTTAGCATGATAAAGAAGATTCAAAGAGAGTGAGATGCCAGCTCCTTTCATTCAGTCAGTAGCTTCAAACATTTCTGGTATATGAATAACATGATGTTTTTCAATGGCAAAAATCAATGAATTTTGTAAATGCACAAACAGCAATTTCTCCGCATTGCAAGGTGCAATTCTGAAATTTTTTGCTTTTTCCTGCTCCTCTTAGCATGATAAAGAAGATTCAAAGAGAGTGAGATGCCAGCTCCTTTCATTCAGTCAGTAGCTTCAATCATTTCTGGACGTTTTTCAATGGCAAAAATCAATGAATATTGTAAATGCACAAACAGTAATTTCTCCGCATTGCGAGGTGCAATTCTGAAATTTTTTGCCTTTTCCTGCTCCTCTTAGCATGATAAAGAAGATTCAAAGAGAGTGAGATGCCAGCTCCTTTCATTCAGTCAGTAGCTTCAATCATTTCTGGTATATGAATAACATGATGTTTTTCAATGGCAAAAATCAATGAATATTGTAAATGCACAAACAGTAATTTCTCCGCATTGCAAGGTGCAATTCTGAAATTTTTTGCTTTTTCCTGCTCCTCTTAGCATGATAAAGAAGATTCAAAGAGAGTGAGATGCCAGCTCCTTTCATTCAGTCAGTAGCTTCAATCATTTCTGGACGTTTTTCAATGGCAAAAATCAATGAATATTGTAAATGCACAAACAGTAATTTCTCCGCATTGCAAGGTGCAATTCTGAAATTTTTTGCTTTTTCCTGCTCCTTTTAGCATGATAAAGAAGATTCAAAGAGAGTGACATGCCAGCTCCTTTCATTCAGTCAGTAGCTTCAAACATTTCTGGTATATGAATAACATGATGTTTTTCAATGGCAAAAATCAATGAATATTGTAAATGCACAAACAGTAATTTCTCCGCATTGCAAGGAGCAATTCTGAAATTTTTTGCATTTTCCTGCTCCTCTTAGCATGATAAAGAAGATTCAAAGAGAGTGAGATGCCAGCTCCTTTCATTCAGTCAGTAGCTTCAATCATTTCTGGACGTTTTTCAATGGCAAAAATCAATGAATATTGTAAATGCACAAACAGTAATTTCTCCGCATTGCAAGGTGCAATTCTGAAATTTTTTGCTTTTTCCTGCTCCTCTTAGCATGATAAAGAAGATTCAAAGAGAGTGAGATGCCAGCTCCTTTCATTCAGTCAGTAGCTTCAAACATTTCTGGACGTTTTTCAATGGCAAAAATCAATGAATATTGTAAATGCACAAACAGTAATTTCTCCGCATTGCAAGGTGCAATTCTGAAATTTTTTGCTTTTTCCTGCTCCTCTTAGCATGATAAAGAAGATTCAAAGAGAGTGAGATGCCAGCTCCTTTCATTCAGTCAGTAGCTTCAATCATTTCTGGTATATGAATAACATGATGTTTAACAATGGCAAAAATCAATGAATATTGTAAATGCACAAATAGTAATTTCTCCGCATTGCAAGGTGCAATTCTGAAATTTTTTGCTTTTTCCTGCTCCTCTTAGCATGATAAAGAAGATTCAAAGAGAGTGAGATGCCAGCTCCTTTCATTCAGTCAGTAGCTTCAATCATTTCTGGATGTTTTTCAATGGCAAAAATCAATGAATATTGTAAATGCACAAACAGTAATTTCTCCGCATTGCAAGGTGCAATTCTGAAATTTTTTGCTTTTTCCTGCTCCTCTTAGCATGATAAAGAAGATTCAAAGAGAGTGAGATGCCAGCTCCTTTCATTCAGTCAGTAGCTTCAATCATTTCTGGACGTTTTTCAACGGCAAAAATCAATGAATATTGTAAATGCACAAACAGTAATTTCTCCGCATTGCAAGGTGCAATTCTGAAATTTTTTGCTTTTTCCTGCTCCTCTTAGCATGATAAAGAAGATTCAAAGAGAGTGAGATGCCAGCTCCTTTCATTCAGTCAGTAGCTTCAATCATTTCTGGACGTTTTTCAATGGCAAAAATCAATGAATATTGTAAATGCACAAACAGTAATTTCTCCGCATTGCAAGGTGCAATTCTGAAATTTTTTGCTTTTTCCTGCTCCTCTTAGCATGATAAAGAAGATTCAAACAGAGTGAGATGCCAGCTCCTTTCATTCAGTCAGTAGCTTCAATCATTTCTGGACGTTTTTCAATGGCAAAAATCAATGAATATTGTAAATGCACAAACAGTAATTTCTCCGTATTGCAAGGTGCAATTCTGAAATTTTTTGCTTTTTCCTGCTCCTCTTAGCATGATAAAGAAGATTCAAAGAGAGTGAGATGCCAGCTCCTTTCATTCAGTCAGTAGCTTCAATCATTTCTGGACGTTTTTCAATGGCAAAAATCAATGAATATTGTAAATGCACAAGCAGTAATTTCTCCGCATTGCAAGGTGCAATTCTGAAATTTTTTGCTTTTTCCTGCTCCTCTTAGCATGATAAAGAAGATTCAAAGAGACTGAGATGCCAGCTCCTTTCATTCAGTCAGTAGCTTCAATCATTTCTGGACGTTTTTCAATGGCAAAAATCAATGAATATTGTAAATGCACAAACAGTAATTTCTCCGCATTGCAAGGTGCAATTCTGAAATTTTTTACTTTTTCCTGCTCATCTTAGCATGAAAAAGAAGATTCAAAGAGAGTGAGATGCCAGCTCCTTTCATTCAGTCAGTAGCTTCAATCATTTCTGGTATATGAATAACATGATGTTTTTCAATGGCAAAAATCAATGAATATTGTAAATGCACAAACAGTAATTTCTCCGCATTGCAAGGTGCAATTCTGAAATTTTTTGCTTTTTCCTGCTCCTCTTAGCATGATAAAGAAGATTCAAAGAGAGTGAGATGCCAGCTCCTTTCATTCAGTCAGTAGCTTCAATCATTTCTGGACGTTTTTCAAAGGCAAAAATCAATGAATATTGTAAATGCACAAACAGTAATTTCTCCGCATTGCAAGGTGCAATTCTGAAATTTTTTGCTTTTTCCTGCTCCTCTTAGCATGATAAAGAAGATTCAAAGAGAGTGAGATGCCAGCTCCTTTCATTCAGTCAGTAGCTTCAATCATTTCTGGTATATGAATAACATGATGTTTTTCAATGGCAAAAATCAATGAATATTGTAAATGCACAAACAGTAATTTCTCCGCATTGCAAGGTGCAATTCTGAAATTTTTTGCTTTTTCCTGCTCCTCTT
>NW_027365168.1:0-133826 GCF_046119375.1 Phyllobates terribilis | reverse complement strand
AAAGCAAAAAATTTCAGAATTGCACCTTGCAATGCGGAGAAATTACTGTTTGTGCATTTACAATATTCATTGATTTTTGCCATTGAAAAACGTCCAGAAATGATTGAAGCTACTGACTGAATGAAAGGAGCTGGCATCTCACTCTCTTTGAATCTTCTTTATCATGCTAAGAGGAGCAGGAAAAAGCAAAAAATTTCAGAATTGCACCTTGCAATGCGGAGAAATTACTGTTTGTGCATTTACAATATTCATTGATTTTTGCCATTGAAAAACGTCCAGAAATGATTGAAGCTACTGACTGAATGAAAGGAGCTGGCATCTCACTCTCTTTGAATCTTCTTTATCATGCTAAGAGGAGCAGGAAAAAGCAAAAAATTTCAGAATTGCACCTTGCAATGCGGAGAAATTACTGTTTGTGCATTTACAATATTCATTAATTTTTGCCATTGAAAAACATCATGTTATTCATATCCCAGAAATGTTTGAAGCTACTGACTGAATGAAAGAAGCTGGCATCTCACTCTCTTTGAATCTTCTTTATCATGCTAAGAGGAGCAGGAAAAAGCAAAAAATTTCAGAATTGCACCTTGCAATGCGGAGAAATTACTGTTTGTGCATTTACAATATTCATTGATTTTTGCCATTGAAAAACGTATAGAAATGATTGAAGCTACTGACTGAATGAAAGGAGCTGGCATCTCACTCTCTTTGAATCTTCTTTATCATGCTAAGAGGAGCAGGAAAAAGCAAAAAATTTCAGAATTGCACCTTGCAATGCGGAGAAATTACTGTTTGTGCATTTACAATATTCATTGATTTTTGCCATTGAAAAACATCATGTTATTCATATACCAAAAATGTTTGAAGCTACTGACTGAATGAAAGGAGCTGGCATCTCACTCTCTTTGAATCTTCTTTATCATGCTAAGAGGAGCAGGAAAAAGCAAAAAATTTCAGAATTGCACCTTGCAATGCGGAGAAATTACTGTTTGTGCATTTACAATATTCATTGATTTTTGCCATTGAAAAACGTCCAGAAATGATTGAAGCTACTGACTGAATGAAAGGAGCTGGCATCTCACTCTCTTTGAATCTTCTTTATCATGCTGAGGAGCAGTAAAATGCAAGAAATTTCAGAATTGCACCTTGCAATGCGGAGAAATTACTGTTTGTGCATTTACAATATTCATTGATTTTTGCCATTGAAAAACATCCAGAAATGATTGAAGCTACTGACTGAATGAAAGGAGCTGGCATCTCACTCTCTTTGAATCTTCTTTATCATGCTAAGAGGAGCAGGAAAAAGCAAAAAATTTCAGAATTGCACCTTGCAATGCGGAGAAATTACTGTTTGTGCATTTACAATATTCATTGATTTTTGCCATTGAAAAACGTCCAGAAATGATTGAAGCAACTGACTGAATGAAAGGAGCTGGCATCTCACTCTCTTTGAATCTTCTTTATCATGCTAAGAGGAGCAGGAAAAAGCAAAAAATTTCAGAATTGCACTTTGCAATGCGGAGAAATTACTGTTTGTGCATTTACAATATTCATTGATTTTTGCCATTGAAAAACGTCCAGAAATAATTGAAGCTACTGACTGAATGAAAGGAGCTGGCATCTCACTCTCTTTGAATCTTCTTTATCATGCTAAGAGGAGCAGGAAAAAGCAAAAAATTTCAGAATTGCAACTTGCAATGCGGAGAAATTACTGTTTGTGCATTTACAATATTCATTGATTTTTGCCATTGAAAAACATCATGTTATTCATATACCAGAAATGATTGAAGCTACTGACTGAATGAAAGGAGCTGGCATCTCACTCTCTTTGAATCTTCTTTATCATGCTAAGAGGAGCAGGAAAAAGCAAAAAATTTCAGAATTGCACCTTGCAATGCGGAGAAATTACTGTTTGTGCATTTACAATATTCATTGATTTTTGCCATTGAAAAACGTCCAGAAATGATTGAAGCTACTGACTGAATGAAAGGAGCTGGCATCTCACTCTCTTTGAATCTTCTTTATCATGCTAAGAGGAGCAGGAAAAAGCAAAAAATTTCAGAATTGCACTTTGCAATGCGGAGAAATTACTGTTTGTGCTTTTACAATATTCATTGATTTTTGCCATTGAAAAACATCATGTTATTCATATACCAGAAATGTTTGAAGCTACTGACTGAATGAAAGGAGCTGGCATCTCACTCTCTTTGAATCTTCTTTATCATGCTAAGAGGAGCAGGAAAAAGCAAAAAATTTCAGAATTGCACCTTGCAATGCGGAGAAATTACTGTTTGTGCATTTACAATATTCATTGATTTTTGCCATTGAAAAATGTCCAGAAATGATTGAAGCTGCTGACTGAATGAAAGGAGCTGGCATCTCACTCTCTTTGAATCTTCTTTATCATGCTAAGAGGAGCAGGAAAAAGCAAAAAATTTCAGAATTGCACCTTGCAATGCGGAGAAATTACTGTTTGTGAATTTACAATATTCATTGATTTTTGCCATTGAAAAACATCATGTTATTCATATACCAGAAATGATTGAAGCTACTGACTGAATGAAAGGAGCTGGCATCTCACTCTCTTTGAATCTTCTTTATCATGCTAAGAGGAGCAGGAAAAAGCAAAAAATTTCAGAATTGCACCTTGCAATGCGGAGAAATTACTGTTTGTGCATTTACAATATTCATTGATTTTTGCCATTGAAAAACGTCCAGAAATGATTGAAGCTACTGACTGAATGAAAGGAGCTGGCATCTCACTCTCTTTGAATCTTCTTTATCATGCTAAGAGGAGCAGGAAAAAGCAAAAAATTTCAGAATTGCACCTTGCAATGCGGAGAAATTACTGTTTGTGCATTTACAATATTCATTGATTTTTGCCATTGAAAAACGTCCAGAAATGATTGAAGCTACTGACTGAATGAAAGGAGCTGGCATCTCACTCTCTTTGAATCTTCTTTATCATGCTAAGAGGAGCAGGAAAAAGCAAAAAATTTCAGAATTGCACCTTGCAATGCGGAGAAATTACTGTTTGTGCATTTACAATATTCATTGATTTTTGCCATTGAAAAACATCATGTTATTCATATACCAGAAATGATTGAAGCTACTGACTGAATGAAAGGAGCTGGCATCTCGCTCTCTTTGAATCTTCTTTATCATGCTAAGAGGAGCAGGAAAAAGCAAAAAATTTCAGAATTGCACCTTGCAATGCGGAGAAATTACTGTTTGTGCATTTACAATATTCATTGATTTTTGCCATTGAAAAACGTCCAGAAATGATTGAAGCTACTGACTGAATGAAAGGAGCTGGCATCTCACTCTCTTTGAATCTTCTTTATCATGCTAAGAGGAGCAGGAAAAAGCAAAAAATTTCAGAATTGCACCTTGCAATGTGGAGAAATTACTGTTTGTGCATTTACAATATTCATTGATTTTTGCCATTGAAAAACATCATGTTATTCATATACCAGAAATGATTGAAGCTACTGACTGAATGAAAGGAGCTGGCATCTCACTCTCTTTGAATCTTCTTTATCATGCTAAGAGGAGCAGGAAAAAGCAAAAAATTTCAGAATTGCACCTTGCAATGCGGAGAAATTACTGTTTGTGCATTTACAATATTCATTGATTTTTGCCATTGAAAAACGTCCAGAAATGATTGAAGCTACTGACTGAATGAAAGGAGCTGGCATCTCACTCTCTTTGAATCTTCTTTATCATGCTAAGAGGAGCAGGAAAAAGCAAAAAATTTCAGAATTGCACCTTGCAATGCGGAGAAATTACTGTTTGTGCTTTTACAATATTCATTGATTTTTGCCATTGAAAAACATCATGTTATTCATATACCAGAAATGTTTGAAGCTACTGACTGAATGAAAGGAGCTGGCATCTCACTCTCTTTGAATCTTCTTTATCATGCTAAGAGGAGCAGGAAAAAGCAAAAAATTTCAGAATTGCACCTTGCAATGCGGAGAAATTACTGTTTGTGCATTTACAATATTCATTGATTTTTGCCATTGAAAAACGTCCAGAAATGATTGAAGCTACTGACTGAATGAAAGGAGCTGGCATCTCACTCTCTTTGAATCTTCTTTATCATGCTAAGAGGAGCAGGAAAAAGCAAAAAATTTCAGAATTGCACCTTGCAATGCGGAGAAATTACTGTTTGTGCATTTACAATATTCATTGATTTTTGCCATTGAAAAACGTCCAGAAATGATTGAAGCTACTGACTGAATGAAAGGAGCTGGCATCTCACTCTCTTTGAATCTTCTTTATCATGCTAAGAGGAGCAGGAAAAAGCAAAAAATTTCAGAATTGCAACTTGCAATGCGGAGAAATTACTGTTTGTGCATTTACAATATTCATTGATTTTTGCCATTGAAAAACATCATGTTATTCATATACCAGAAATGATTGAAGCTACTGACTGAATGAAAGGAGCTGGCATCTCACTCTCTTTGAATCTTCTTTATCATGCTAAGAGGAGCAGGAAAAAGCAAAAAATTTCAGAATTGCACCTTGCAATGCGGAGAAATTACTGTTTGTGCATTTACAATATTCATTGATTTTTGCCATTGAAAAACGTCCAGAAATGATTGAAGCTACTGACTGAATGAAAGGAGCTGGCATCTCACTCTCTTTGAATCTTCTTTATCATGCTAAGAGGAGCAGGAAAAAGCAAAAAATTTCAGAATTGCACCTTGCAATGCGGAGAAATTACTGTTTGTGCTTTTACAATATTCATTGATTTTTGCCATTGAAAAACATCATGTTATTCATATACCAGAAATGTTTGTAGCTACTGACTGAATGAAACGAGCTGGCATCTCACTCTCTTTGAATCTTCTTTATCATGCTAAGAGGAGCAGGAAAAAGCAAAAAATTTCAGAATTGCACCTTGCAATGCGGAGAAATTACTGTTTGTGCATTTACAATATTCATTGATTTTTGCCATTGAAAAACGTCCAGAAATGATTGAAGCTACTGACTGAATGAAAGGAGCTGGCATCTCACTCTCTTTGAATCTTCTT
Source organism: Phyllobates terribilis (assembly GCF_046119375.1). Classification (NCBI taxonomy): domain Eukaryota; kingdom Metazoa; phylum Chordata; class Amphibia; order Anura; family Dendrobatidae; genus Phyllobates; species Phyllobates terribilis. The sequence continues at coordinate 128,787 of NW_027365168.1, read as the reverse complement.
TATCATGCAAAGAGGAGCAGGATAAAGCAAAAAATTTCAGAATTTCACCTTGCAATGCGGAGAAATTACTGTTTGTGCATTTACAATATTCATTGATTTTTGCCATTGAAAAACGTCCAGAAATGATTGAAGCTACTGACTGAATGAAAGGAGCTGGCATCTCACTCTCTTTGAATCTTCTTTATCATGCTAAGAGGAGCAGGAAAAAGCAAAAAATTTCAGAATTGCACCTTGCAATGCGGAGAAATTACTGTTTGTGCATTTACAATATTCATTGATTTTTGCCATTGAAAAACATCATGTTATTCATATACCAGAAATGATTGAAGCTACTGACTGAATGAAAGGAGCTGGCATCTTACTCTCTTTGAATCTTCTTTGTCATGCTAAGAGGAGCAGGAAAAAGCAAAAAATTTCAGAATTGCACCTTGCAATGCGGAGAAATTACTGTTTGTGCATTTACAATATTCATTGATTTTTGCCATTGAAAAACGTCCAGAAATGATTGAAGCTACTGACTGAATGAAAGGAGCTGGCATCTCACTCTCTTTGAATCTTCTTTATCATGCTAAGAGGAGCAGGAAAAAGCAAAAAATTTCAGAATTGCACCTTGCAATGCGGAGAAATTACTGTTTGTGCATTTACAATATTCATTGATTTTTGCCATTGAAAAACGTCCAGAAATGATTGAAGCTACTGACTGAATGAAAGGAGCTGGCATCTCACTCTCTTTGAATCTTCTTTATCATGCTAAGAGGAGCAGGAAAAAGCAAAAAATTTCAGAATTGCACCTTGCAATGCGGAGAAATTACTGTTTGTGCATTTACAATATTCATTGATTTTTGCCATTGAAAAACATCATGTTATTCATATACCAGAAATGTTTGTAGCTACTGACTGAATGAAAGGAGCTGGCATCTCACTCTCTTTGAATCTTCTTTATCATGCTAAGAGGAGCAGGAAAAAGCAAAAAATTTCAGAATTGCACCTTGCAATGCGGAGAAATTACTGTTTGTGCATTTACAATATTCATTGATTTTTGCCATTGAAAAACGTCCAGAAATGATTGAAGCTACTGACTGAATGAAAGGAGCTGGCATCTCACTCTCTTTGAATCTTCTTTATCATGCTAAGAGGAGCAGGAAAAAGCAAAAAATTTCAGAATTGCACCTTGCAATGCGGAGAAATTACTGTTTGTGCATTTACAATATTCATTGATTTTTGCCATTGAAAAACGTCCAGAAATGATTGAAGCTACTGACTGAATGAAAGGAGCTGGCATCTCACTCTCTTTGAATCTTCTTTATCATGCTAAGAGGAGCAGGAAAAAGCAAAAAATTTCAGAATTGCACCTTGCAATGCGGAGAAATTACTCTTTGTGCATTTACAATATTCATTGATTTTTGCCATTGAAAAACATCATGTTATTCATATACCAGAAATGTTTGAAGCTACTGACTGAATGAAAGGAGCTGGCATCTCACTCTCTTTGAATCTTCTTTATCATGCTAAGAGGAGCAGGAAAAAGCAAAAAATTTCAGAATTGCACCTTGCAATGCGGAGAAATTACTGTTTGTGCATTTACAATATTCATTGATTTTTGCCATTGAAAAACATCATGTTATTCATATACCAGAAATGTTTGAAGCTACTGACTGAATGAAAGGAGCTGGCATCTCACTCTCTTTGAATCTTCTTTATCATGCTAAGAGGAGCAGGAAAAAGCAAAAAATTTCAGAATTGCACCTTGCAATGCGGAGAAATTACTGTTTGTGCATTTACAATATTCATTGATTTTTGCCATTGAAAAACGTCCAGAAATGATTGAAGCTACTGACTGAATGAAAGGAGCTGGCATCTCACTCTCTTTGAATCTTCTTTATCATGCTAAGAGGAGCAGGAAAAAGCAAAAAATTTCAGAATTGCACCTTGCAATGCGGAGAAATTACTGTTTGTGCATTTACAATATTCATTGATTTTTGCCATTGAAAAACATCATGTTATTCATATACCAGAAATGATTGAAGCTACTGACTGAATGAAAGGAGCTGGCATCTCGCTCTCTTTGAATCTTCTTTATCATGCTAAGAGGAGCAGGAAAAAGCAAAAAATTTCAGAATTGCACCTTGCAATGCGGAGAAATTACTGTTTGTGCATTTACAATATTCATTGATTTTTGCCATTGAAAAACGTCCAGAAATGATTGAAGCTACTGACTGAATGAAAGGAGCTGTCATCTCACTCTCTTTGAATCTTCTTTATCATGCTAAGAGGAGCAGGAAAAAGCAAAAAATTTCAGAATTGCACCTTGCAATGTGGAGAAATTACTGTTTGTGCATTTACAATATTCATTGATTTTTGCCATTGAAAAACATCATGTTATTCATATACCAGAAATGATTGAAGCTACTGACTGAATGAAAGGAGCTGGCATCTCACTCTCTTTGAATCTTCTTTATCATGCTAAGAGGAGCAGGAAAAAGCAAAAAATTTCAGAATTGCACCTTGCAATGCGGAGAAATTACTGTTTGTGCATTTACAATATTCATTGATTTTTGCCATTGAAAAACGTCCAGAAATGATTGAAGCTACTGACTGAATGAAAGGAGCTGGCATCTCACTCTCTTTGAATCTTCTTTATCATGCTAAGAGGAGCAGGAAAAAGCAAAAAATTTCAGAATTGCACCTTGCAATGCGGAGAAATTACTGTTTGTGCTTTTACAATATTCATTGATTTTTGCCATTGAAAAACATCATGTTATTCATATACCAGAAATGTTTGAAGCTACTGACTGAATGAAAGGAGCTGGCATCTCACTCTCTTTGAATCTTCTTTATCATGCTAAGAGGAGCAGGAAAAAGCAAAAAATTTCAGAATTGCACCTTGCAATGCGGAGAAATTACTGTTTGTGCATTTACAATATTCATTGATTTTTGCCATTGAAAAACGTCCAGAAATGATTGAAGCTACTGACTGAATGAAAGGAGCTGGCATCTCACTCTCTTTGAATCTTCTTTATCATGCTAAGAGGAGCAGGAAAAAGCAAAAAATTTCAGAATTGCACCTTGCAATGCGGAGAAATTACTGTTTGTGCATTTACAATATTCATTGATTTTTGCCATTGAAAAACGTCCAGAAATGATTGAAGCTACTGACTGAATGAAAGGAGCTGGCATCTCACTCTCTTTGAATCTTCTTTATCATGCTAAGAGGAGCAGGATAAAGCAAAAAATTTCAGAATTTCACCTTGCAATGCGGAGAAATTACTGTTTGTGCATTTACAATATTCATTGATTTTTGCCATTGAAAAACGTCCAGAAATGATTGAAGCTACTGACTGAATGAAAGGAGCTGGCATCTCACTCTCTTTGAATCTTCTTTATCATGCTAAGAGGAGCAGGAAAAAGCAAAAAATTTCAGAATTGCACCTTGCAATGCGGAGAAATTACTGTTTGTGCATTTACAATATTCATTGATTTTTGCCATTGAAAAACATCATGTTATTCATATACCAGAAATGATTGAAGCTACTGACTGAATGAAAGGAGCTGGCATCTTACTCTCTTTGAATCTTCTTTGTCATGCTAAGAGGAGCAGGAAAAAGCAAAAAATTTCAGAATTGCACCTTGCAATGCGGAGAAATTACTGTTTGTGCATTTACAATATTCATTGATTTTTGCCATTGAAAAACGTCCAGAAATGATTGAAGCTACTGACTGAATGAAAGGAGCTGGCATCTCACTCTCTTTGAATCTTCTTTATCATGCTAAGAGGAGCAGGAAAAAGCAAAAAATTTCAGAATTGCACCTTGCAATGCGGAGAAATTACTGTTTGTGCATTTACAATATTCATTGATTTTTGCCATTGAAAAACGTCCAGAAATGATTGAAGCTACTGACTGAATGAAAGGAGCTGGCATCTCACTCTCTTTGAATCTTCTTTATCATGCTAAGAGGAGCAGGAAAAAGCAAAAAATTTCAGAATTGCACCTTGCAATGCGGAGAAATTACTGTTTGTGCATTTACAATATTCATTGATTTTTGCCATTGAAAAACATCATGTTATTCATATACCAGAAATGTTTGTAGCTACTGACTGAATGAAAGGAGCTGGCATCTCACTCTCTTTGAATCTTCTTTATCATGCTAAGAGGAGCAGGAAAAAGCAAAAAATTTCAGAATTGCACCTTGCAATGCGGAGAAATTACTGTTTGTGCATTTACAATATTCATTGATTTTTGCCATTGAAAAACGTCCAGAAATGATTGAAGCTACTGACTGAATGAAAGGAGCTGGCATCTCACTCTCTTTGAATCTTCTTTATCATGCTAAGAGGAGCAGGAAAAAGCAAAAAATTTCAGAATTGCACCTTGCAATGCGGAGAAATTACTGTTTGTGCATTTACAATATTCATTGATTTTTGCCATTGAAAAACGTCCAGAAATGATTGAAGCTACTGACTGAATGAAAGGAGCTGGCATCTCACTCTCTTTGAATCTTCTTTATCATGCTAAGAGGAGCAGGAAAAAGCAAAAAATTTCAGAATTGCACCTTGCAATGCGGAGAAATTACTCTTTGTGCATTTACAATATTCATTGATTTTTGCCATTGAAAAACATCATGTTATTCATATACCAGAAATGTTTGAAGCTACTGACTGAATGAAAGGAGCTGGCATCTCACTCTCTTTGAATCTTCTTTATCATGCTAAGAGGAGCAGGAAAAAGCAAAAAATTTCAGAATTGCACCTTGCAATGCGGAGAAATTACTGTTTGTGCATTTACAATATTCATTGATTTTTGCCATTGAAAAACATCATGTTATTCATATACCAGAAATGTTTGAAGCTACTGACTGAATGAAAGGAGCTGGCATCTCACTCTCTTTGAATCTTCTTTATCATGCTAAGAGGAGCAGGAAAAAGCAAAAAATTTCAGAATTGCACCTTGCAATGCGGAGAAATTACTGTTTGTGCATTTACAATATTCATTGATTTTTGCCATTGAAAAACGTCCAGAAATGATTGAAGCTACTGACTGAATGAAAGGAGCTGGCATCTCACTCTCTTTGAATCTTCTTTATCATGCTAAGAGGAGCAGGAAAAAGCAAAAAATTTCAGAATTGCACCTTGCAATGCGGAGAAATTACTGTTTGTGCATTTACAATATTCATTGATTTTTGCCATTGAAAAACATCATGTTATTCATATACCAGAAATGATTGAAGCTACTGACTGAATGAAAGGAGCTGGCATCTCGCTCTCTTTGAATCTTCTTTATCATGCTAAGAGGAGCAGGAAAAAGCAAAAAATTTCAGAATTGCACCTTGCAATGCGGAGAAATTACTGTTTGTGCATTTACAATATTCATTGATTTTTGCCATTGAAAAACGTCCAGAAATGATTGAAGCTACTGACTGAATGAAAGGAGCTGTCATCTCACTCTCTTTGAATCTTCTTTATCATGCTAAGAGGAGCAGGAAAAAGCAAAAAATTTCAGAATTGCACCTTGCAATGTGGAGAAATTACTGTTTGTGCATTTACAATATTCATTGATTTTTGCCATTGAAAAACATCATGTTATTCATATACCAGAAATGATTGAAGCTACTGACTGAATGAAAGGAGCTGGCATCTCACTCTCTTTGAATCTTCTTTATCATGCTAAGAGGAGCAGGAAAAAGCAAAAAATTTCAGAATTGCACCTTGCAATGCGGAGAAATTACTGTTTGTGCATTTACAATATTCATTGATTTTTGCCATTGAAAAACGTCCAGAAATGATTGAAGCTACTGACTGAATGAAAGGAGCTGGCATCTCACTCTCTTTGAATCTTCTTTATCATGCTAAGAGGAGCAGGAAAAAGCAAAAAATTTCAGAATTGCACCTTGCAATGCGGAGAAATTACTGTTTGTGCTTTTACAATATTCATTGATTTTTGCCATTGAAAAACATCATGTTATTCATATACCAGAAATGTTTGAAGCTACTGACTGAATGAAAGGAGCTGGCATCTCACTCTCTTTGAATCTTCTTTATCATGCTAAGAGGAGCAGGAAAAAGCAAAAAATTTCAGAATTGCACCTTGCAATGCGGAGAAATTACTGTTTGTGCATTTACAATATTCATTGATTTTTGCCATTGAAAAACGTCCAGAAATGATTGAAGCTACTGACTGAATGAAAGGAGCTGGCATCTCACTCTCTTTGAATCTTCTTTATCATGCTAAGAGGAGCAGGAAAAAGCAAAAAATTTCAGAATTGCACCTTGCAATGCGGAGAAATTACTGTTTGTGCATTTACAATATTCATTGATTTTTGCCATTGAAAAACGTCCAGAAATGATTGAAGCTACTGACTGAATGAAAGGAGCTGGCATCTCACTCTCTTTGAATCTTCTTTATCATGCTAAGAGGAGCAGGAAAAAGCAAAAAATTTCAGAATTGCAACTTGCAATGCGGAGAAATTACTGTTTGTGCATTTACAATATTCATTGATTTTTGCCATTGAAAAACATCATGTTATTCATACACCAGAAATGATTGAAGCTACTGACTGAATGAAAGGAGCTGGCATCTCACTCTCTTTGAATCTTCTTTATCATGCTAAGAGGAGCAGGAAAAAGCAAAAAATTTCAGAATTGCACCTTGCAATGCGGAGAAATTACTGTTTGTGCATTTACAATATTCATTGATTTTTGCCATTGAAAAACGTCCAGAAATGATTGAAGCTACTGACTGAATGAAAGGAGCTGGCATCTCACTCTCTTTGAATCTTCTTTATCATGCTAAGAGGAGCAGGAAAAAGCAAAAAATTTCAGAATTGCACCTTGCAATGCGGAGAAATTACTGTTTGTGCTTTTACAATATTCATTGATTTTTGCCATTGAAAAACATCATATTATTCATATACCAGAAATGTTTGAAGCTACTGACTGAATGAAAGGAGCTGGCATCTCACTCTCTTTGAATCTTCTTTATCATGCTAAGAGGAGCAGGAAAAAGCAAAAAATTTCAGAATTGCACCTTGCAATGCGGAGAAATTACTGTTTGTGCATTTACAATATTCATTGATTTTTGCCATTGAAAAACGTCCAGAAATGATTGAAGCTACTGACTGAATGAAAGGAGCTGGCATCTCACTCTCTTTGAATCTTCTTTATCATGCTAAGAGGAGCAGGAAAAAGCAAAAAATTTCAGAATTGCACCTTGCAATGCGGAGAAATTACTGTTTGTGCATTTACAATATTCATTGATTTTTGCCATTGAAAAACGTCCAGAAATGATTGAAGCTACTGACTGAATGAAAGGAGCTGGCATCTCACTCTCTTTGAATCTTCTTTATCATGCTAAGAGGAGCAGGAAAAAGCAAAAAATTTCAAAATTGCACCTTGCAATGCGGAGAAATTACTGTTTGTGCATTTACAATATTCATTGATTTTTGCCATTGAAAAACATCATGTTATTCATATACCAGAAATGATTGAAGCTACTGACTGAATGAAAGGAGCTGGCATCTTACTCTCTTTGAATCTTCTTTGTCATGCTAAGAGGAGCAGGAAAAAGCAAAAAATTTCAGAATTGCACCTTGCAATGCGGAGAAATTACTGTTTGTGCATTTACAATATTCATTGATTTTTGCCATTGAAAAACGTCCAGAAATGATTGAAGCTACTGACTGAATGAAAGGAGCTGGCATCTCACTCTCTTTGAATCTTCTTTATCATGCTAAGAGGAGCAGGAAAAAGCAAAAAATTTCAGAATTGCACCTTGCAATGCGGAGAAATTACTGTTTGTGCATTTACAATATTCATTGATTTTTGCCATTGAAAAACGTCCAGAAATGATTGAAGCTACTGACTGAATGAAAGGAGCTGGCATCTCACTCTCTTTGAATCTTCTTTATCATGCTAAGAGGAGCAGGAAAAAGCAAAAAATTTCAGAATTGCACCTTGCAATGCGGAGAAATTACTGTTTGTGCATTTACAATATTCATTGATTTTTGCCATTGAAAAACATCATGTTATTCATATACCAGAAATGTTTGTAGCTACTGACTGAATGAAAGGAGCTGGCATCTCACTCTCTTTGAATCTTCTTTATCATGCTAAGAGGAGCAGGAAAAAGCAAAAAATTATAGAATTGCACCTTGCAATGCGGAGAAATTACTGTTTGTGCATTTACAATATTCATTGATTTTTGCCATTGAAAAACGTCCAGAAATGATTGAAGCTACTGACTGAATGAAAGGAGCTGGCATCTCACTCTCTTTGAATCTTCTTTATCATGCTAAGAGGAGCAGGAAAAAGCAAAAAATTTCAGAATTGCACCTTGCAATGCGGAGAAATTACTGTTTGTGCATTTACAATATTCATTGATTTTTGCCATTGAAAAACGTCCAGAAATGATTGAAGCTACTGACTGAATGAAAGGAGCTGGCATCTCACTCTCTTTGAATCTTCTTTATCATGCTAAGAGGAGCAGGAAAAAGCAAAAAATTTCAGAATTGCACCTTGCAATGCGGAGAAATTACTGTTTGTGCATTTACAATATTCATTGATTTTTGCCATTGAAAAACATCATGTTATTCATATACCAGAAATGATTGAAGCTACTGACTGAATGAAAGGAGCTGGCATCTTACTCTCTTTGAATCTTCTTTGTCATGCTAAGAGGAGCAGGAAAAAGCAAAAAATTTCAGAATTGCACCTTGCAATGCGGAGAAATTACTGTTTGTGCATTTACAATATTCATTGATTTTTGACATTGAAAAACGTCCAGAAATGATTGAAGCTACTGACTGAATGAAAGGAGCTGGCATCTCACTCTCTTTGAATCTTCTTTATCATGCTAAGAGGAGCAGGAAAAAGCAAAAAATTTCAGAATTGCACCTTGCAATGCGGAGAAATTACTGTTTGTGCATTTACAATATTCATTGATTTTTGCCATTGAAAAACGTCCAGAAATGATTGAAGCTACTGACTGAATGAAAGGAGCTGGCATCTCACTCTCTTTGAATCTTCTTTATCATGCTAAGAGGAGCAGGAAAAAGCAAAAAATTTCAGAATTGCACCTTGCAATGCGGAGAAATTACTGTTTGTGCATTTACAATATTCATTGATTTTTGCCATTGAAAAACATCATGTTATTCATATACCAGAAATGTTTGTAGCTACTGACTGAATGAAAGGAGCTGGCATCTCACTCTCTTTGAATCTTCTTTATCATGCTAAGAGGAGCAGGAAAAAGCAAAAAATTTCAGAATTGCACCTTGCAATGCGGAGAAATTACTGTTTGTGCATTTACAATATTCATTGATTTTTGCCATTGAAAAACGTCCAGAAATGATTGAAGCTACTGACTGAATGAAAGGAGCTGGCATCTCACTCTCTTTGAATCTTCTTTATCATGCTAAGAGGAGCAGGAAAAAGCAAAAAATTTCAGAATTGCACCTTACAATGTGGAGAAATTACTGTTTGTGCATTTACAATATTCATTGATTTTTGCCATTGAAAAACATCATGTTATTCATATACCAGAAATGATTGAAGCTACTGACTGAATGAAAGCAGCTGGCATCTCACTCTCTTTGAATCTTCTTTATCATGCTAAGAGGAGCAGGAAAAAGCAAAAAATTTCAGAATTGCACCTTGCAATGCGGAGAAATTACTGTTTGTGCATTTACAATATTCATTGATTTTTGCCATTGAAAAACATCATGTTATTCATATACCAGAAATGTTTGAAGCTACTGACTGAATGAAAGGAGCTGGCATCTCACTCTCTTTGAATCTTCTTTATCATGCTAAGAGGAGCAGGAAAAAGCAAAAAATTTCAGAATTGCACCTTGCAATGCGGAGAAATTACTGTTTGTGCATTTACAATATTCATTGATTTTTGCCATTGAAAAACGTCCAGAAATGATTGAAGCTACTGACTGAATGAAAGGAGCTGGCATCTCACTCTCTTTGAATCTTCTTTATCATGCTAAGAGGAGCAGGAAAAAGCAAAAAATTTCAGAATTGCACCTTGCAATGCGGAGAAATTACTGTTTGTGCATTTACAATATTCATTGATTTTTGCCATTGAAAAACGTCCAGAAATGATTGAAGCTACTGAATGAATGAAAGGAGCTGGCATCTCACTCTCTTTGAGTCTTCTTTATCATGCTAAGAGGAGCAGGAAAAAGCAAAAAATTTCAGAATTGCAACTTGCAATGCGGAGAAATTACTGTTTGTGCATTTACAATATTCATTGATTTTTGCCATTGAAAAACATCATGTTATTCATATACCAGAAATGATTGAAGCTACTGACTGAATGAAAGGAGCTGGCATCTCACTCTCTTTGAATCTTCTTTATCATGCTAAGAGGAGCAGGAAAAAGCAAAAAATTTCAGAATTGCACCTTGCAATGCGGAGAAATTACTGTTTGTGCATTTACAATATTCATTGATTTTTGCCATTGAAAAACGTCCAGAAATGATTGAAGCTACTGACTGAATGAAAGGAGCTGGCATCTCACTCTCTTTGAATCTTCTTTATCATGCTAAGAGGAGCAGGAAAAAGCAAAAAATTTCAGAATTGCACCTTGCAATGCGGAGAAATTACTGTTTGTGCTTTTACAATATTCATTGATTTTTGCCATTGAAAAACATCATATTATTCATATACCAGAAATGTTTGAAGCTACTGACTGAATGAAAGGACCTGGCATCTCACTCTCTTTGAATCTTCTTTATCATGCTAAGAGGAGCAGGAAAAAGCAAAAAATTTCAGAATTGCACCTTGCAATGCGGAGAAATTACTGTTTGTGCATTTACAATATTCATTGATTTTTGCCATTGAAAAACGTCCAGAAATGATTGAAGCTACTGACTGAATGAAAGGAGCTGGCATCTCACTCTCTTTGAATCTTCTTTATCATGCTAAGAGGAGCAGGAAAAAGCAAAAAATTTCAGAATTGCACCTTGCAATGCGGAGAAATTACTGTTTGTGCATTTACAATATTCATTGATTTTTGCCATTGAAAAACGTCCAGAAATGATTGAAGCTACTGACTGAATGAAAGGAGCTGGCATCTCACTCTCTTTGAATCTTCTTTATCATGCTAAGAGGAGCAGGAAAAAGCAAAAAATTTCAGAATTGCACCTTGCAATGCGGAGAAATTACTGTTTGTGCATTTACAATATTCATTGATTTTTGCCATTGAAAAACATCATGTTATTCATATACCAGAAATGATTGAAGCTACTGACTGAATGAAAGGAGCTGGCATCTTACTCTCTTTGAATCTTCTTTGTCATGCTAAGAGGAGCAGGAAAAAGCAAAAAATTTCAGAATTGCACCTTGCAATGCGGAGAAATTACTGTTTGTGCATTTACAATATTCATTGATTTTTGCCATTGAAAAACGTTCAGAAATGATTGAAGCTACTGACTGAATGAAAGGAGCTGGCATCTCACTCTCTTTGAATCTTCTTTATCATGCTAAGAGGAGCAGGAAAAAGCAAAAAATTTCAGAATTGCACCTTGCAATGCGGAGAAATTACTGTTTGTGCATTTACAATATTCATTGATTTTTGCCATTGAAAAACGTCCAGAAATGATTGAAGCTACTGACTGAATGAAAGGAGCTGGCATCTCACTCTCTTTGAATCTTCTTTATCATGCTAAGAGGAGCAGGAAAAAGCAAAAAATTTCAGAATTGCACCTTGCAATGCGGAGAAATTACTGTTTGTGCTTTTACAATATTCATTGATTTTTGCCATTGAAAAACATCATATTATTCATATACCAGAAATGTTTGAAGCTACTGACTGAATGAAAGGACCTGGCATCTCACTCTGTTTGAATCTTCTTTATCATGCTAAGAGGAGCAGGAAAAAGCAAAAAATTTCAGAATTGCACCTTGCAATGCGGAGAAATTACTGTTTGTGCATTTACAATATTCATTGATTTTTGCCATTGAAAAACGTCCAGAAATGATTGAAGCTACTGACTGAATGAAAGGAGCTGGCATCTCACTCTCTTTGAATCTTCTTTATCATGCTAAGAGGAGCAGGAAAAAGCAAAAAATTTCAGAATTGCACCTTGCAATGCGGAGAAATTACTGTTTGTGCATTTACAATATTCATTGATTTTTGCCATTGAAAAACGTCCAGAAATGATTGAAGCTACTGACTGAATGAAAGGAGCTGGCATCTCACTCTCTTTGAATCTTCTTTATCATGCTAAGAGGAGCAGGAAAAAGCAAAAAATTTCAGAATTGCACCTTGCAATGCGGAGAAATTACTGTTTGTGCATTTACAATATTCATTGATTTTTGCCATTGAAAAACATCATGTTATTCATATACCAGAAATGTTTGTAGCTACTGACTGAATGAAAGGAGCTGGCATCTCACTCTCTTTGAATCTTCTTTATCATGCTAAGAGGAGCAGGAAAAAGCAAAAAATTTCAGAATTGCACCTTGCAATGCGGAGAAATTACTGTTTGTGCATTTACAATATTCATTGATTTTTGCCATTGAAAAACGTCCAGAAATGATTGAAGCTACTGACTGAATGAAAGGAGCTGGCATCTCACTCTCTTTGAATCTTCTTTATCATGCTAAGAGGAGCAGGAAAAAGCAAAAAATTTCAGAATTGCACCTTACAATGTGGAGAAATTACTGTTTGTGCATTTACAATATTCATTGATTTTTGCCATTGAAAAACATCATGTTATTCATATACCAGAAATGATTGAAGCTACTGACTGAATGAAAGCAGCTGGCATCTCACTCTCTTTGAATCTTCTTTATCATGCTAAGAGGAGCAGGAAAAAGCAAAAAATTTCAGAATTGCACCTTGCAATGCGGAGAAATTACTGTTTGTGCATTTACAATATTCATTGATTTTTGCCATTGAAAAACATCATGTTATTCATATACCAGAAATGTTTGAAGCTACTGACTGAATGAAAGGAGCTGGCATCTCACTCTCTTTGAATCTTCTTTATCATGCTAAGAGGAGCAGGAAAAAGCAAAAAATTTCAGAATTGCACCTTGCAATGCGGAGAAATTACTGTTTGTGCATTTACAATATTCATTGATTTTTGCCATTGAAAAACGTCCAGAAATGATTGAAGCTACTGACTGAATGAAAGGAGCTGGCATCTCACTCTCTTTGAATCTTCTTTATCATGCTAAGAGGAGCAGGAAAAAGCAAAAAATTTCAGAATTGCACCTTGCAATGCGGAGAAATTACTGTTTGTGCATTTACAATATTCATTGATTTTTGCCATTGAAAAACGTCCAGAAATGATTGAAGCTACTGACTGAATGAAAGGAGCTGGCATCTCACTCTCTTTGAGTCTTCTTTATCATGCTAAGAGGAGCAGGAAAAAGCAAAAAATTTCAGAATTGCAACTTGCAATGCGGAGAAATTACTGTTTGTGCATTTACAATATTCATTGATTTTTGCCATTGAAAAACATCATGTTATTCATATACCAGAAATGATTGAAGCTACTGACTGAATGAAAGGAGCTGGCATCTCACTCTCTTTGAATCTTCTTTATCATGCTAAGAGGAGCAGGAAAAAGCAAAAAATTTCAGAATTGCACCTTGCAATGCGGAGAAATTACTGTTTGTGCATTTACAATATTCATTGATTTTTGCCATTGAAAAACGTCCAGAAATGATTGAAGCTACTGACTGAATGAAAGGAGCTGGCATCTCACTCTCTTTGAATCTTCTTTATCATGCTAAGAGGAGCAGGAAAAAGCAAAAAATTTCAGAATTGCACCTTGCAATGCGGAGAAATTACTGTTTGTGCTTTTACAATATTCATTGATTTTTGCCATTGAAAAACATCATATTATTCATATACCAGAAATGTTTGAAGCTACTGACTGAATGAAAGGACCTGGCATCTCACTCTCTTTGAATCTTCTTTATCATGCTAAGAGGAGCAGGAAAAAGCAAAAAATTTCAGAATTGCACCTTGCAATGCGGAGAAATTACTGTTTGTGCATTTACAATATTCATTGATTTTTGCCATTGAAAAACGTCCAGAAATGATTGAAGCTACTGACTGAATGAAAGGAGCTGGCATCTCACTCTCTTTGAATCTTCTTTATCATGCTAAGAGGAGCAGGAAAAAGCAAAAAATTTCAGAATTGCACCTTGCAATGCGGAGAAATTACTGTTTGTGCATTTACAATATTCATTGATTTTTGCCATTGAAAAACGTCCAGAAATGATTGAAGCTACTGACTGAATGAAAGGAGCTGGCATCTCACTCTCTTTGAATCTTCTTTATCATGCTAAGAGGAGCAGGAAAAAGCAAAAAATTTCAGAATTGCACCTTGCAATGCGGAGAAATTACTGTTTGTGCATTTACAATATTCATTGATTTTTGCCATTGAAAAACATCATGTTATTCATATACCAGAAATGATTGAAGCTACTGACTGAATGAAAGGAGCTGGCATCTTACTCTCTTTGAATCTTCTTTGTCATGCTAAGAGGAGCAGGAAAAAGCAAAAAATTTCAGAATTGCACCTTGCAATGCGGAGAAATTACTGTTTGTGCATTTACAATATTCATTGATTTTTGCCATTGAAAAACGTCCAGAAATGATTGAAGCTACTGACTGAATGAAAGGAGCTGGCATCTCACTCTCTCTGAATCTTCTTTATCATGCTAAGAGGAGCAGGAAAAAGCAAAAAATTTCAGAATTGCACCTTGCAATGCGGAGAAATTACTGTTTGTGCATTTACAATATTCATTGATTTTTGCCATTGAAAAACGTCCAGAAATGATTGAAGCTACTGACTGAATGAAAGGAGCTGGCATCTCACTCTCTTTGAATCTTCTTTATCATGCTAAGAGGAGCAGGAAAAAGCAAAAAATTTCAGAATTGCAAATTGCAATGCGGAGAAATTACTGTTTGTGCATTTACAATATTCATTGATTTTTGCCATTGAAAAACATCATGTTATTCATATACCAGAAATGATTGAAGCTACTGACTGAATGAAAGGAGCTGGCATCTCACTCTCTTTGAATCTTCTTTATCATGCTAAGAGGAGCAGGAAAAAGCAAAAAATTTCAGAATTGCACCTTGCAATGCGGAGAAATTACTGTTTGTGCATTTACAATATTCATTGATTTTTGCCATTGAAAAACGTCCAGAAATGATTGAAGCTACTGACTGAATGAAAGGAGCTGGCATCTCACTCTCTTTGAATCTTCTTTATCATGCTAAGAGGAGCAGGAAAAAGCAAAAAATTTCAGAATTGCACCTTGCAATGCGGAGAAATTACTGTTTGTGCTTTTACAATATTCATTGATTTTTGCCATTGAAAAACATCATATTATTCATATACCAGAAATGTTTGAAGCTACTGACTGAATGAAAGGACCTGGCATCTCACTCTCTTTGAATCTTCTTTATCATGCTAAGAGGAGCAGGAAAAAGCAAAAAATTTCAGAATTGCACCTTGCAATGCGGAGAAATTACTGTTTGTGCATTTACAATATTCATTGATTTTTGCCATTGAAAAACGTCCAGAAATGATTGAAGCTACTGACTGAATGAAAGGAGCTGGCATCTCACTCTCTTTGAATCTTCTTTATCATGCTAAGAGGAGCAGGAAAAAGCAAAAAATTTCAGAATTGCACCTTGCAATGCGGAGAAATTACTGTTTGTGCATTTACAATATTCATTGATTTTTGCCATTGAAAAACGTCCAGAAATGATTGAAGCTACTGACTGAATGAAAGGAGCTGGCATCTCACTCTCTTTGAATCTTCTTTATCATGCTAAGAGGAGCAGGAAAAAGCAAAAAATTTCAGAATTGCACCTTGCAATGCGGAGAAATTACTGTTTGTGCATTTACAATATTCATTGATTTTTGCCATTGAAAAACATCATGTTATTCATATACCAGAAATGATTGAAGCTACTGACTGAATGAAAGGAGCTGGCATCTTACTCTCTTTGAATCTTTTTTGTCATGCTAAGAGGAGCAGGAAAAAGCAAAAAATTTCAGAATTGCACCTTGCAATGCGGAGAAATTACTGTTTGTGCATTTACAATATTCATTGATTTTTGCCATTGAAAAACGTCCAGAAATGATTGAAGCTACTGACTGAATGAAAGGAGCTGGCATCTCACTCTCTTTGAATCTTCTTTATCATGCTAAGAGGAGCAGGAAAAAGCAAAAAATTTCAGAATTGCACCTTGCAATGCGGAGAAATTACTGTTTGTGCATTTACAATATTCATTGATTTTTGCCATTGAAAAACGTCCAGAAATGATTGAAGCTACTGACTGAATGAAAGGAGCTGGCATCTCACTCTCTTTGAATCTTCTTTATCATGCTAAGAGGAGCAGGAAAAAGCAAAAAATTTCAGAATTGCACCTTGCAATGCGGAGAAATTACTGTTTGTGCATTTACAATATTCATTGATTTTTGCCATTGAAAAACATCATGTTATTCATATACCAGAAATGTTTGTAGCTACTGACTGAATGAAAGGAGCTGGCATCTCACTCTCTTTGAATCTTCTTTATCATGCTAAGAGGAGCAGGAAAAAGCAAAAAATTTCAGAATTGCACCTTGCAATGCGGAGAAATTACTGTTTGTGCATTTACAATATTCATTGATTTTTGCCATTGAAAAACGTCCAGAAATGATTGAAGCTACTGACTGAATGAAAGGAGCTGGCATCTCACTCTCTTTGAATCTTCTTTATCATGCTAAGAGGAGCAGGAAAAAGCAAAAAAATTCAGAATTGCACCTTGCAATGCGGAGAAATTACTGTTTGTGCATTTACAATATTCATTGATTTTTGCCATTGAAAAACGTCCAGAAATGATTGAAGCTACTGACTGAATGAAAGGAGCTGGCATCTCACTCTCTTTGAATCTTCTTTATCATGCTAAGAGGAGCAGGAAAAAGCAAAAAATTTCAGAATTGCACCTTGCAATGCGGAGAAATTACTCTTTGTGCATTTACAATATTCATTGATTTTTGCCATTGAAAAACATCATGTTATTCATATACCAGAAATGTTTGAAGCTACTGACTGAATGAAAGGAGCTGGCATCTCACTCTCTTTGAATCTTCTTTATCATGCTAAGAGGAGCAGGAAAAAGCAAAAAATTTCAGAATTGCACCTTGCAATGCGGAGAAATTACTGTTTGTGCATTTACAATATTCATTGATTTTTGCCATTGAAAAACATCATGTTATTCATATACCAGAAATGTTTGAAGCTACTGACTGAATGAAAGGAGCTGGCATCTCACTCTCTTTGAATCTTCTTTATCATGCTAAGAGGAGCAGGAAAAAGCAAAAAATTTCAGAATTGCACCTTGCAATGTGGAGTAATTACTGTTTGTGCATTTACAATATTCATTGATTTTTACCATTGAAAAACGTCCAGAAATGATTGAAGCTACTGACTGAATGAAAGTAGCTGGCATCTCACTCTCTTTGAATCTTCTTTATCATGCTAAGAGGAGCAGGAAAAAGCAAAAAATTTCAGACTTGCACCTTGCAATGCGGAGAAATTACTGTTTGTGCATTTACAATATTCATTGATTTTTGCCATTGAAAAACATCATGTTATTCATATACCAGAAATGTTTGAAGCTACTGACTGAATGAAAGGAGCTGGCATCTCACTCTCTTTGAATCTTCTTTATCATGCTAAGAGGAGCAGGAAAAAGCAAAAAATTTCAGAATTGCACCTTGCAATGCGGAGAAATTACTGTTTGTGCATTTACAATATTCATTGATTTTTGCCATTGAAAAACGTCCAGAAATGATTGAAGCTACTGACTGAATGAAAGGAGCTGGCATCTCACTCTCTTTGAATCTTCTTTATCATGCTAAGAGGAGCAGGAAAAAGCAAAAAATTTCAGAATTGCACCTTGCAATGCGGAGAAATTACTGTTTGTGCATTTACAATATTCATTGATTTTTGCCATTGAAAAACGTCCAGAAATGATTGAAGCTACTGACTGAATGAAAGGAGCTGGCATCTCACTCTCTTTGAATCTTCTTTATCATGCTAAGAGGAGCAGGAAAAATCAAAAAATTTCAGAATTGCACCTTGCAATGCGGAGAAATTACTGTTTGTGCATTTACAATATTCAATGATTTTTGCCATTGAAAAACATGTTATTCATATACCAGAAATGTTTGAAGCTACTGACTGAATGAAAGGAGCTGGCACCTCACTCTCTTTGAATCTTCTTTATCATGCTAAGAGGAGCGGGAAAAAGCAAAAAATTTCAGAATTGCACCTTGCAATGCGGAGAAATTACTGTTTGTGCATTTACAATATTCATTGATTTTTGCCATTGAAAAACATCCAGAAATGATTGAAGGTACTGACTGAATGAAAGGAGCTGGCATCTCACTCTCTTTGAATCTTCTTTATCATGCTAAGAGGAGCAGGAAAAAGCAAAAAATTTCAGAATTGCACCTTGCAATGCGGAGAAATTACTGTTTGTGCATTTACAATATTCATTGATTTTTGCCATTGAAAAACGTCCAGAAATGATTGAAGCTACTGACTGAATGAAAGGAGCTGGCATCTCACTCTCTTTGAATCTTCTTTATCATGCTAAGAGGAGCAGGAAAAAGCCAAAAATTTCAGAATTGCACCTTGCAATGCGGAGAAATTACAGTTTGTGCATTTACAATATTCATTGATTTTTGCCATTGAAAAACATCCAGAAATGATTGAAGCTACTGACTGAATGAAATGAGCTGGCATCTCACTCTCTTTGAATATTCTTTATCATGCTAAGAGGAGCAGGAAAAAGCAAAAAATTTCAGAATTGCACATTGCAATGCGGAGAAATTACTGTTTGTGCATTTACAATATTCATTGATTTTTGCCATTGAAAAACATCATGTTATTCATATACCAGAAATGTTTGAAGCTACTGACTGAATGAAAGGAGCTGGCATCTCACTCTCTTTGAATCTTCTTTATCATGCTAAGAGGAGCAGGAAAAAGCAAAAAATTTCAGAATTGCACCTTGCAATGCGGAGCAATTACTGTTTGTGCATTTACAATATTCATTGATTTTTGCCATTGAAAAACATCATGTTATTCATATACCAGAAATGTTTGAAGCTACTGACTGAATGAAAGGAGCTGGCATCTCACTCTCTTTGAATCTTCTTTATCATGCTAAGAGGAGCAGGAAAAAGCAAAAAATTTCAGAATTGCACCTTGCAATGTGGAGAAATTACTGTTTGTGCATTTACAATATTCATTGATTTTTACCATTGAAAAACGTCCAGAAATGATTGAAGCTACTGACTGAATGAAAGTAGCTGGCATCTCACTCTCTTTGAATCTTCTTTATCATGCTAAGAGGAGCAGGAAAAAGCAAAAAATTTCAGAATTGCACCTTGCAATGCAGAGAAATTACTGTTTGTGCATTTACAATATTCATTGATTTTTGCCATTGAAAAACATCATGTTATTCATATACCAGAAATGTTTGAAGCTACTGACTGAATGAAAGGAGCTGGCATCTCACTCTCTTTGAATCTTCTTTATCATGCTAAGAGGAGCAGGAAAAAGCAAAAAATTTCAGAATTGCACCTTGCAATGTGGAGAAATTACTGTTTGTGCATTTACAATATTCATTGATTTTTACCATTGAAAAACGTCCAGAAATGATTGAAGCTACTGACTGAATGAAAGTAGCTGGCATCTCACTCTCTTTGAATCTTCTTTATCATGCTAAGAGGAGCAGGAAAAAGCAAAAAATTTCAGACTTGCACCTTGCAATGCGGAGAAATTACTGTTTGTGCATTTACAATATTCATTGATTTTTGCCATTGAAAAACATCATGTTATTCATATACCAGAAATGTTTGAAGCTACTGACTGAATGAAAGGAGCTGGCATCTCATTCTCTTTGAATCTTCTTTATCATGCTAAGAGGAGCAGGAAAAAGCAAAAAATTTCAGAATTGCACCTTGCAATGCGGAGAAATTACTGTTTGTGCATTTACAATATTCATTGATTTTTGCCATTGAAAAACGTCCAGAAATGATTGAAGCTACTGACTGAATGAAAGGAGCTGGCATCTCACTCTCTTTGAATCTTGTTTATCATGCTAAGAGGAGCAGGAAAAAGCAAAAAATTTCAGAATTGCACCTTGCAATGCGGAGAAATTACTGTTTGTGCATTTACAATATTCATTGATTTTTGCCATTGAAAAACGTCCAGAAATGATTGAAGCTACTGACTGAATGAAAGGAGCTGGCATCTCACTCTCTTTGAATCTTCTTTATCATGCTAAGAGGAGCAGGAAAAAGCAAAAAATTTCAGAATTGCACCTTGCAATGCGGAGAAATTACTGTTTGTGCATTTACAATATTCATTGATTTTTGCCATTGAAAAACATCATGTTATTCATATACCAGAAATGATTGAAGCTACTGACTGAATGAAAGGAGCTGGCATCTCACTCTCTTTGAATCTTCTTTATCATGCTAAGAGGAGCAGGAAAAAGCAAAAAATTTCAGAATTGCACCTTGCAATGCGGAGAAATTACTGTTTGTGCATTTACAAAATTCATTGATTTTTGCCATTGAAAAACATCATGTTATTCATATACCAGAAATGTTTGAAGCTACTGACTGAATGAAAGGAGCTGACATCTCACTCTCTTTGAATCTTCTTTATCATGCTAAGAGGAGCAGGAAAAAGCAAAAAATTTCAGAATTGCACCTTGCAATGCGGAGAAATTACTGTTTGTGCATTTACAATATTCATTGATTTTTGCCATTGAAAAACGTCCAGAAATGATTGAAGCTACTGACTGAATGAAAGGAGCTGACATCTCACTCTCTTTGAATCTTCTTTATCATGCTAAGAGGAGCAGGAAAAAGCAAAAAATTTCAGAATTGCACCTTGCAATGTGGAGAAATTACTGTTTGTGCATTTACAATATTCATTGATTTTTGCCATTGAAAAACGTCCAGAAATGATTGAAGCTACTGACTGAATGAAAGGAGCTGGCATATCACTCTCTTTGAATCTTCTTTATCATGCTAAGAGGAGCAGGAAAAAGCAAAAAATTTCAGAATTGCACCTTGCAATGTGGAGAAATTACTGTTTGTGCATTTACAATATTCATTGATTTTTACCATTGAAAAACGTCCAGAAATGATTGAAGCTACTGACTGAATGAAAGTAGCTGGCATCTCACTCTCTTTGAATCTTCTTTATCATGCTAAGAGGAGCAGGAAAAAGCAAAAAATTTCAGACTTGCACCTTGCAATGCGGAGAAATTACTGTTTGTGCATTTACAATATTCATTGATTTTTGCCATTGAAAAACATCATGTTATTCATATACCAGAAATGTTTGAAGCTACTGACTGAATGAAAGGAGCTGGCATCTCACTCTCTTTGAATCTTCTTTATCATGCTAAGAGGAGCAGGAAAAAGCAAAAAATTTCAGAATTGCACCTTGCAATGCGGAGAAATTACTGTTTGTGCATTTACAATATTCATTGATTTTTGCCATTGAAAAACGTCCAGAAATGATTGAAGCTACTGACTGAATGAAAGGAGCTGGCATCTCACTCTCTTTGAATCTTCTTTATCATGCTAAGAGGAGCAGGAAAAAGCAAAAAATTTCAGAATTGCACCTTGCAATGCGGAGAAATTACTGTTTGTGCATTTACAATATTCATTGATTTTTGCCATTGAAAAACGTCCAGAAATGATTGAAGCTACTGACTGAATGAAAGGAGCAGGCATCTCACTCTCTTTGAATCTTCTTTATCATGCTAAGAGGAGCAGGAAAAATCAAAAAATTTCAGAATTTCACCTTGCAATGCGGAGAAATTACTGTTTGTGCATTTACAATATTCAATGATTTTTGCCATTGAAAAACATGTTATTCATATACCAGAAATGTTTGAAGCTACTGACTGAATGAAAGGAGCTGGCACCTCACTCTCTTTGAATCTTCTTTATCATGCTAAGAGGAGCGGGAAAAAGCAAAAAATTTCAGAATTGCACCTTGCAATGCGGAGAAATTACTGTTTGTGCATTTACAATATTCATTGATTTTTGCCATTGAAAAACATCCAGAAATGATTGAAGGTACTGACTGAATGAAAGGAGCTGGCATCTCACTCTCTTTGAATCTTCTTTATCATGCTAAGAGGAGCAGGAAAAAGCAAAAAATTTCAGAATTGCACCTTGCAATGCGGAGAAATTAATGTTTGTGCATTTACAATATTCATTGATTTTTGCCATTGAAAAACGTCCAGAAATGATTGAAGCTACTGACTGAATGAAAGGAGCTGGCATCTCACTCTCTTTGAATCTTCTTTATCATGCTAAGAGGAGCAGGAAAAAGCCAAAAATTTCAGAATTGCACCTTGCAATGCGGAGAAATTACAGTTTGTGCATTTACAATATTCATTGATTTTTGCCATTGAAAAACATCCAGAAATGATTGAAGCTACTGACTGAATGAAAGGAGCTGGCATCTCACTCTCTTTGAATATTCTTTATCATGCTAAGAGGAGCAGGAAAAAGCAAAAAATTTCAGAATTGCACCTTGCAATGCGGAGAAATTACTGTTTGTGCATTTACAATATTCATTGATTTTTGCCATTGAAAAACATCATGTTATTCATATACCAGAAATGTTTGAAGCTACTGACTGAATGAAAGGAGCTGGCATCTCACTCTCTTTGAATCTTCTTTATCATGCTAAGAGGAGCAGGAAAAAGCAAAAAATTTCAGAATTGCACTTTGCAATGCGGAGAAATTACTGTTTGTGCATTTACAATATTCATTGATTTTTGCCATTGAAAAACATCATGTTATTCATATACCAGAAATGTTTGAAGCTACTGACTGAATGAAAGGAGCTGGCATCTCACTCTCTTTGAATCTTCTTTATCATGCTAAGAGGAGCAGGAAAAAGCAAAAAATTTCAGAATTGCACCTTGCAATGTGGAGAAATTACTGTTTGTGCATTTACAATATTCATTGATTTTTACCATTGAAAAACGTCCAGAAATGATTGAAGCTACTGACTGAATGAAAGTAGCTGGCATCTCACTCTCTTTGAATCTTCTTTATCATGCTAAGAGGAGCAGGAAAAAGCAAAAAATTTCAGAATTGCACCTTGCAATGCAGAGAAATTACTGTTTGTGCATTTACAATATTCATTGATTTTTGCCATTGAAAAACATCATGTTATTCATATACCAGAAATGTTTGAAGCTACTGACTGAATGAAAGGAGCTGGCATCTCACTCTCTTTGAATCTTCTTTATCATGCTAAGAGGAGCAGGAAAAAGCAAAAAATTTCAGAATTGCACCTTGCAATGTGGAGAAATTACTGTTTGTGCATTTACAATATTCATTGATTTTTACCATTGAAAAACGTCCAGAAATGATTGAAGCTACTGACTGAATGAAAGTAGCTGGCATCTCACTCTCTTTGAATCTTCTTTATCATGCTAAGAGGAGCAGGAAAAAGCAAAAAATTTCAGACTTGCACCTTGCAATGCGGAGAAATTACTGTTTGTGCATTTACAATATTCATTGATTTTTGCCATTGAAAAACATCATGTTATTCATATACCAGAAATGTTTGAAGCTACTGACTGAATGAAAGGAGCTGGCATCTCACTCTCTTTGAATCTTCTTTATCATGCTAAGAGGAGCAGGAAAAAGCAAAAAATTTCAGAATTGCACCTTGCAATGCGGAGAAATTACTGTTTGTGCATTTACAATATTCATTGATTTTTGCCATTGAAAAACGTCCAGAAATGATTGAAGCTACTGACTGAATGAAAGGAGCTGGCATCTCACTCTCTTTGAATCTTGTTTATCATGCTAAGAGGAGCAGGAAAAAGCAAAAAATTTCAGAATTGCACCTTGCAATGCGGAGAAATTACTGTTTGTGCATTTACAATATTCATTGATTTTTGCCATTGAAAAACGTCCAGAAATGATTGAAGCTACTGACTGAATGAAAGGAGCTGGCATCTCACTCTCTTTGAATCTTCTTTATCATGCTAAGAGGAGCAGGAAAAAGCAAAAAATTTCAGAATTGCACCTTGCAATGCGGAGAAATTACTGTTTGTGCATTTACAATATTCATTGATTTTTGCCATTGAAAAACATCATGTTATTCATATACCAGAAATGATTGAAGCTACTGACTGAATGAAAGGAGCTGGCATCTCACTCTCTTTGAATCTTCTTTATCATGCTAAGAGGAGCAGGAAAAAGCAAAAAATTTCAGAATTGCACCTTGCAATGCGGAGAAATTACTGTTTGTGCATTTACAAAATTCATTGATTTTTGCCATTGAAAAACATCATGTTATTCATATACCAGAAATGTTTGAAGCTACTGACTGAATGAAAGGAGCTGACATCTCACTCTCTTTGAATCTTCTTTATCATGCTAAGAGGAGCAGGAAAAAGCAAAAAATTTCAGAATTGCACCTTGCAATGCGGAGAAATTACTGTTTGTGCATTTACAATATTCATTGATTTTTGCCATTGAAAAACGTCCAGAAATGATTGAAGCTACTGACTGAATGAAAGGAGCTGACATCTCACTCTCTTTGAATCTTCTTTATCATGCTAAGAGGAGCAGGAAAAAGCAAAAAATTTCAGAATTGCACCTTGCAATGCGGAGAAATTACTGTTTGTGCATTTACAATATTCATTGATTTTTGCCATTGAAAAACGTCCAGAAATGATTGAAGCTACTGACTGAATGAAAGGAGCTGGCATATCACTCTCTTTCAATCTTCTTTATCATGCTAAGAGGAGCAGGAAAAAGCAAAAAATTTCAGAATTGCACCTTGCAATGTGGAGAAATTACTGTTTGTGCATTTACAATATTCATTGATTTTTACCATTGAAAAACGTCCAGAAATGATTGAAGCTACTGACTGAATGAAAGTAGCTGGCATCTCACTCTCTTTGAATCTTCTTTATCATGCTAAGAGGAGCAGGAAAAAGCAAAAAATTTCAGACTTGCACCTTGCAATGCGGAGAAATTACTGTTTGTGCATTTACAATATTCATTGATTTTTGCCATTGAAAAACATCATGTTATTCATATACCAGAAATGTTTGAAGCTACTGACTGAATGAAAGGAGCTGGCATCTCACTCTCTTTGAATCTTCTTTATCATGCTAAGAGGAGCAGGAAAAAGCAAAAAATTTCAGAATTGCACCTTGCAATGCGGAGAAATTACTGTTTGTGCATTTACAATATTCATTGATTTTTGCCATTGAAAAACGTCCAGAAATGATTGAAGCTACTGACTGAATGAAAGGAGCTGGCATCTCACTCTCTTTGAATCTTCTTTATCATGCTAAGAGGAGCAGGAAAAAGCAAAAAATTTCAGAATTGCACCTTGCAATGCGGAGAAATTACTGTTTGTGCATTTACAATATTCATTGATTTTTGCCATTGAAAAACGTCCAGAAATGATTGAAGCTACTGACTGAATGAAAGGAGCAGGCATCTCACTCTCTTTGAATCTTCTTTATCATGCTAAGAGGAGCAGGAAAAATCAAAAAATTTCAGAATTTCACCTTGCAATGCGGAGAAATTACTGTTTGTGCATTTACAATATTCAATGATTTTTGCCATTGAAAAACATGTTATTCATATACCAGAAATGTTTGAAGCTACTGACTGAATGAAAGGAGCTGGCACCTCACTCTCTTTGAATCTTCTTTATCATGCTAAGAGGAGCGGGAAAAAGCTAAAAATTTCAGAATTGCACCTTGCAATGCGGAGAAATTACTGTTTGTGCATTTACAATATTCATTGATTTTTGCCATTGAAAAACATCCAGAAATGATTGAAGGTACTGACTGAATGAAAGGAGCTGGCATCTCACTCTCTTTGAATCTTCTTTATCATGCTAAGAGGAGCAGGAAAAAGCAAAAAATTTCAGAATTGCACCTTGCAATGCGGAGAAATTACTGTTTGTGCATTTACAATATTCATTGATTTTTGCCATTGAAAAACGTCCAGAAATGATTGAAGCTACTGACTGAATGAAAGGAGCTGGCATCTCACTCTCTTTGAATCTTCTTTATCATGCTAAGAGGAGCAGGAAAAAGCCAAAAATTTCAGAATTGCACCTTGCAATGCGGAGAAATTACAGTTTGTGCATTTACAATATTCATTGATTTTTGCCATTGAAAAACATCCAGAAATGATTGAAGCTACTGACTGAATGAAAGGAGCTGGCATCTCACTCTCTTTGAATATTCTTTATCATGCTAAGAGGAGCAGGAAAAAGCAAAAAATTTCAGAATTGCACCTTGCAATGCGGAGAAATTACTGTTTGTGCATTTACAATATTCATTGATTTTTGCCATTGAAAAACATCATGTTATTCATATACCAGAAATGTTTGAAGCTACTGACTGAATGAAAGGAGCTGGCATCTCACTCTCTTTGAATCTTCTTTATCATGCTAAGAGGAGCAGGAAAAAGCAAAAAATTTCAGAATTGCACTTTGCAATGCGGAGAAATTACTGTTTGTGCATTTACAATATTCATTGATTTTTGCCATTGAAAAACATCATGTTATTCATATACCAGAAATGTTTGAAGCTACTGACTGAATGAAAGGAGCTGGCATCTCACTCTCTTTGAATCTTCTTTATCATGCTAAGAGGAGCAGGAAAAAGCAAAAAATTTCAGAATTGCACCTTGCAATGTGGAGAAATTACTGTTTGTGCATTTACAATATTCATTGATTTTTACCATTGAAAAACGTCCAGAAATGATTGAAGCTACTGACTGAATGAAAGTAGCTGGCATCTCACTCTCTTTGAATCTTCTTTATCATGCTAAGAGGAGCAGGAAAAAGCAAAAAATTTCAGAATTGCACCTTGCAATGCAGAGAAATTACTGTTTGTGCATTTACAATATTCATTGATTTTTGCCATTGAAAAACATCATGTTATTCATATACCAGAAATGTTTGAAGCTACTGACTGAATGAAAGGAGCTGGCATCTCACTCTCTTTGAATCTTCTTTATCATGCTAAGAGGAGCAGGAAAAAGCAAAAAATTTCAGAATTGCACCTTGCAATGTGGAGAAATTACTGTTTGTGCATTTACAATATTCATTGATTTTTACCATTGAAAAACGTCCAGAAATGATTGAAGCTACTGACTGAATGAAAGTAGCTGGCATCTCACTCTCTTTGAATCTTCTTTATCATGCTAAGAGGAGCAGGAAAAAGCAAAAAATTTCAGACTTGCACCTTGCAATGCGGAGAAATTACTGTTTGTGCATTTACAATATTCATTGATTTTTGCCATTGAAAAACATCATGTTATTCATATACCAGAAATGTTTGAAGCTACTGACTGAATGAAAGGAGCTGGCATCTCACTCTCTTTGAATCTTCTTTATCATGCTAAGAGGAGCAGGAAAAAGCAAAAAATTTCAGAATTGCACCTTGCAATGCGGAGAAATTACTGTTTGTGCATTTACAATATTCATTGATTTTTGCCATTGAAAAACGTCCAGAAATGATTGAAGCTACTGACTGAATGAAAGGAGCTGGCATCTCACTCTCTTTGAATCTTGTTTATCATGCTAAGAGGAGCAGGAAAAAGCAAAAAATTTCAGAATTGCACCTTGCAATGCGGAGAAATTACTGTTTGTGCATTTACAATATTCATTGATTTTTGCCATTGAAAAACGTCCAGAAATGATTGAAGCTACTGACTGAATGAAAGGAGCTGGCATCTTACTCTCTTTGAATCTTCTTTATCATGCTAAGAGGAGCAGGAAAAAGCAAAAAATTTCAGAATTTCACCTTGCAATGCGGAGAAATTACTGTTTGTGCATTTACAATATTCATTGATTTTTGCCATTGAAAAACATCATGTTATTCATATACCAGAAATGATTGAAGCTACTGACTGAATGAAAGGAGCTGGCATCTCACTCTCTTTGAATCTTCTTTATCATGCTAAGAGGAGCAGGAAAAAGCAAAAAATTTCAGAATTGCACCTTGCAATGCGGAGAAATTACTGTTTGTGCATTTACAATATTCATTGATTTTTGCCATTGAAAAACGTCCAGAAATGATTGAAGCTACTGACTGAATGAAAGGAGCTGGCATCTCACTCTCTTTGAATCTTCTTTATCATGCTATTCGGAGCAGGAAAAAGCAAAAAATTTCAGAATTGCACCTTGCAATGCGGAGAAATTACTGTTTGTGCTTTTACAATATTCATTGATTTTTGCCATTGAAAAACATCATATTATTCATATACCAGAAATGTTTGAAGCTACTGACTGAATGAAAGGAGCTGGCATCTCACTCTCTTTGAATCTTCTTTATCATGCTAAGAGGAGCAGGAAAAAGCAAAAAATTTCAGAATTGCACCTTGCAATGCGGAGAAATTACTGTTTGTGCATTTACAATATTCATTGATTTTTGCCATTGAAAAACGTCCAGAAATGATTGAAGCTACTGACTGAATGAAAGGAGCTGGCATCTCACTCTCTTTGAATCTTCTTTATCATGCTAAGAGGAGCAGGAAAAAGCAAAAAATTTCAGAATTGCACCTTGCAATGCGGAGAAATTACTGTTTGTGCATTTACAATATTCATTGATTTTTGCCATTGAAAAACGTCCAGAAATGATTGAAGCTACTGACTGAATGAAAGGAGCTGGCATCTCACTCTCTTTGAATCTTCTTTATCATGCTAAGAGGAGCAGGAAAAAGCAAAAAATTTCAGAATTGCACCTTGCAATGCGGAGAAATTACTGTTTGTGCATTTACAATATTCATTGATTTTTGCCATTGAAAAACATCATGTTATTCATATACCAGAAATGATTGAAGCTACTGACTGAATGAAAGGAGCTGGCATCTTACTCTCTTTGAATCTTCTTTGTCATGCTAAGAGGAGCAGGAAAAAGCAAAAAATTTCAGAATTGCACCTTGCAATGCGGAGAAATTACTGTTTGTGCATTTACAATATTCATTGATTTTTGCCATTGAAAAACGTCCAGAAATGATTGAAGCTACTGACTGAATGAAAGGAGCTGGCATCTCACTCTCTTTGAATCTTCTTTATCATGCTAAGAGGAGCAGGAAAAAGCAAAAAATTTCAGAATTGCACCTTGCAATGCGGAGAAATTACTGTTTGTGCATTTACAATATTCATTGATTTTTGCCATTGAAAAACGTCCAGAAATGATTGAAGCTACTGACTGAATGAAAGGAGCTGGCATCTCACTCTCTTTGAATCTTCTTTATCATGCTAAGAGGAGCAGGAAAAAGCAAAAAATTTCAGAATTGCACCTTGCAATGCGGAGAAATTACTGTTTGTGCATTTACAATATTCATTGATTTTTGCCATTGAAAAACATCATGTTATTCATATACCAGAAATGTTTGTAGCTACTGACTGAATGAAAGGAGCTGGCATCTCACTCTCTTTGAATCTTCTTTATCATGCTAAGAGGAGCAGGAAAAAGCAAAAAATTTCAGAATTGCACCTTGCAATGCGGAGAAATTACTGTTTGTGCATTTACAATATTCATTGATTTTTGCCATTGAAAAACGTCCAGAAATGATTGAAGCTACTGACTGAATGAAAGGAGCTGGCATCTCACTCTCTTTGAATCTTCTTTATCATGCTAAGAGGAGCAGGAAAAAGCAAAAAATTTCAGAATTGCACCTTACAATGTGGAGAAATTACTGTTTGTGCATTTACAATATTCATTGATTTTTGCCATTGAAAAACATCATGTTATTCATATACCAGAAATGATTGAACCTACTGACTGAATGAAAGCAGCTGGCATCTCACTCTCTTTGAATCTTCTTTATCATGCTAAGAGGAGCAGGAAAAAGCAAAAAATTTCAGAATTGCACCTTGCAATGCGGAGAAATTACTGTTTGTGCATTTACAATATTCATTGATTTTTGCCATTGAAAAACATCATGTTATTCATATACTAGAAATGTTTGAAGCTACTGACTGAATGAAAGGAGCTGGCATCTCACTCTCTTTGAATCTTCTTTATCATGCTAAGAGGAGCAGGAAAAAGCAAAAAATTTCAGAATTGCACCTTGCAATGCGGAGAAATTACTGTTTGTGCATTTACAATATTCATTGATTTTTGCCATTGAAAAACGTCCAGAAATGATTGAAGCTACTGACTGAATGAAAGGAGCTGGCATCTCACTCTCTTTGAATCTTCTTTATCATGCTAAGAGGAGCAGGAAAAAGCAAAAAATTTCAGAATTGCACCTTGCAATGCGGAGAAATTACTGTTTGTGCATTTACAATATTCATTGATTTTTGCCATTGAAAAACGTCCAGAAATGATTGAAGCTACTGACTGAATGAAAGGAGCTGGCATCTCACTCTCTTTGAGTCTTCTTTATCATGCTAAGAGGAGCAGGAAAAAGCAAAAAATTTCAGAATTGCAACTTGCAATGCGGAGAAATTACTGTTTGTGCATTTACAATATTCATTGATTTTTGCCATTGAAAAACATCATGTTATTCATATACCAGAAATGATTGAAGCTACTGACTGAATGAAAGGAGCTGGCATCTCACTCTCTTTGAATCTTCTTTATCATGCTAAGAGGAGCAGGAAAAAGCAAAAAATTTCAGAATTGCACCTTGCAATGCGGAGAAATTACTGTTTGTGCATTTACAATATTCATTGATTTTTGCCATTGAAAAACGTCCAGAAATGATTGAAGCTACTGACTGAATGAAAGGAGCTGGCATCTCACTCTCTTTGAATCTTCTTTATCATGCTAAGAGGAGCAGGAAAAAGCAAAAAATTTCAGAATTGCACCTTGCAATGCGGAGAAATTACTGTTTGTGCTTTTACAATATTCATTGATTTTTGCCATTGAAAAACATCATATTATTCATATACCAGAAATGTTTGAAGCTACTGACTGAATGAAAGGACCTGGCATCTCACTCTCTTTGAATCTTCTTTATCATGCTAAGAGGAGCAGGAAAAAGCAAAAAATTTCAGAATTGCACCTTGCAATGCGGAGAAATTACTGTTTGTGCATTTACAATATTCATTGATTTTTGCCATTGAAAAACGTCCAGAAATGATTGAAGCTACTGACTGAATGAAAGGAGCTGGCATCTCACTCTCTTTGAATCTTCTTTATCATGCTAAGAGGAGCAGGAAAAAGCAAAAAATTTCAGAATTGCACCTTGCAATGCGGAGAAATTACTGTTTGTGCATTTACAATATTCATTGATTTTTGCCATTGAAAAACGTCCAGAAATGATTGAAGCTACTGACTGAATGAAAGGAGCTGGCATCTCACTCTCTTTGAATCTTCTTTATCATGCTAAGAGGAGCAGGAAAAAGCAAAAAATTTCAGAATTGCACCTTGCAATGCGGAGAAATTACTGTTTGTGCATTTACAATATTCATTGATTTTTGCCATTGAAAAACATCATGTTATTCATATACCAGAAATGATTGAAGCTACTGACTGAATGAAAGGAGCTGGCATCTTACTCTCTTTGAATCTTCTTTGTCATGCTAAGAGGAGCAGGAAAAAGCAAAAAATTTCAGAATTGCACCTTGCAATGCGGAGAAATTTCTGTTTGTGCATTTACAATATTCATTGATTTTTGCCATTGAAAAACGTCCAGAAATGATTGAAGCTACTGACTGAATGAAAGGAGCTGGCATCTCACTCTCTTTGAATCTTCTTTATCATGCTAAGAGGAGCAGGAAAAAGCAAAAAATTTCAGAATTGCACCTTGCAATGCGGAGAAATTACTGTTTGTGCATTTACAATATTCATTGATTTTTGCCATTGAAAAACGTCCAGAAATGATTGAAGCTACTGACTGAATGAAAGGAGCTGGCATCTCACTCTCTTTGAATCTTCTTTATCATGCTAAGAGGAGCAGGAAAAAGCAAAAAATTTCAGAATTGCAACTTGCAATGCGGAGAAATTACTGTTTGTGCATTTACAATATTCATTGATTTTTGCCATTGAAAAACATCATGTTATTCATATACCAGAAATGATTGAAGCTACTGACTGAATGAAAGGAGCTGGCATCTCACTCTCTTTGAATCTTCTTTATCATGCTAAGAGGAGCAGGAAAAAGCAAAAAATTTCAGAATTGCACCTTGCAATGCGGAGAAATTACTGTTTGTGCATTTACAATATTCATTGATTTTTGCCATTGAAAAACGTCCAGAAATGATTGAAGCTACTGACTGAATGAAAGGAGCTGGCATCTCACTCTCTTTGAATCTTCTTTATCATGCTAAGAGGAGCAGGAAAAAGCAAAAAATTTCAGAATTGCACCTTGCAATGCGGAGAAATTACTGTTTGTGCTTTTACAATATTCATTGATTTTTGCCATTGAAAAACATCATATTATTCATATACCAGAAATGTTTGAAGCTACTGACTGAATGAAAGGACCTGGCATCTCACTCTCTTTGAATCTTCTTTATCATGCTAAGAGGAGCAGGAAAAAGCAAAAAATTTCAGAATTGCACCTTGCAATGCGGAGAAATTACTGTTTGTGCATTTACAATATTCATTGATTTTTGCCATTGAAAAACGTCCAGAAATGATTGAAGCTACTGACTGAATGAAAGGAGCTGGCATCTCACTCTCTTTGAATCTTCTTTATCATGCTAAGAGGAGCAGGAAAAAGCAAAAAATTTCAGAATTGCACCTTGCAATGCGGAGAAATTACTGTTTGTGCATTTACAATATTCATTGATTTTTGCCATTGAAAAACGTCCAGAAATGATTGAAGCTACTGACTGAATGAAAGGAGCTGGCATCTCACTCTCTTTGAATCTTCTTTATCATGCTAAGAGGAGCAGGAAAAAGCAAAAAATTTCAGAATTGCACCTTGCAATGCGGAGAAATTACTGTTTGTGCATTTACAATATTCATTGATTTTTGCCATTGAAAAACATCATGTTATTCATATACCAGAAATGTTTGTAGCTACTGACTGAATGAAAGGAGCTGGCATCTCACTCTCTTTGAATCTTCTTTATCATGCTAAGAGGAGCAGGAAAAAGCAAAAAATTTCAGAATTGCACCTTGCAATGCGGAGAAATTACTGTTTGTGCATTTACAATATTCATTGATTTTTGCCATTGAAAAACGTCCAGAAATGATTGAAGCTACTGACTGAATGAAAGGAGCTGGCATCTCACTCTCTTTGAATCTTCTTTATCATGCTAAGAGGAGCAGGAAAAAGCAAAAAAATTCAGAATTGCACCTTGCAATGCGGAGAAATTACTGTTTGTGCATTTACAATATTCATTGATTTTTGCCATTGAAAAACGTCCAGAAATGATTGAAGCTACTGACTGAATGAAAGGAGCTGGCATCTCACTCTCTTTGAATCTTCTTTATCATGCTAAGAGGAGCAGGAAAAAGCAAAAAATTTCAGAATTGCACCTTGCAATGCGGAGAAATTACTCTTTGTGCATTTACAATATTCATTGATTTTTGCCATTGAAAAACATCATGTTATTCATATACCAGAAATGTTTGAAGCTACTGACTGAATGAAAGGAGCTGGCATCTCACTCTCTTTGAATCTTCTTTATCATGCTAAGAGGAGCAGGAAAAAGCAAAAAATTTCAGAATTGCACCTTGCAATGCGGAGAAATTACTGTTTGTGCATTTACAATATTCATTGATTTTTGCCATTGAAAAACATCATGTTATTCATATACCAGAAATGTTTGAAGCTACTGACTGAATGAAAGGAGCTGGCATCTCACTCTCTTTGAATCTTCTTTATCATGCTAAGAGGAGCAGGAAAAAGCAAAAAATTTCAGAATTGCACCTTGCAATGTGGAGAAATTACTGTTTGTGCATTTACAATATTCATTGATTTTTACCATTGAAAAACGTCCAGAAATGATTGAAGCTACTGACTGAATGAAAGTAGCTGGCATCTCACTCTCTTTGAATCTTCTTTATCATGCTAAGAGGAGCAGGAAAAAGCAAAAAATTTCAGACTTGCACCTTGCAATGCGGAGAAATTACTGTTTGTGCATTTACAATATTCATTGATTTTTGCCATTGAAAAACATCATGTTATTCATATACCAGAAATGTTTGAAGCTACTGACTGAATGAAAGGAGCTGGCATCTCACTCTCTTTGAATCTTCTTTATCATGCTAAGAGGAGCAGGAAAAAGCAAAAAATTTCAGAATTGCACCTTGCAATGCGGAGAAATTACTGTTTGTGCATTTACAATATTCATTGATTTTTGCCATTGAAAAACGTCCAGAAATGATTGAAGCTACTGACTGAATGAAAGGAGCTGGCATCTCACTCTCTTTGAATCTTCTTTATCATGCTAAGAGGAGCAGGAAAAAGCAAAAAATTTCAGAATTGCACCTTGCAATGCGGAGAAATTACTGTTTGTGCATTTACAATATTCATTGATTTTTGCCATTGAAAAACGTCCAGAAATGATTGAAGCTACTGACTGAATGAAAGGAGCTGGCATCTCACTCTCTTTGAATTTTCTTTATCATGCTAAGAGGAGCAGGAAAAATCAAAAAATTTCAGAATTGCACCTTGCAATGCGGAGAAATTACTGTTTGTGCATTTACAATATTCAATGATTTTTGCCATTGAAAAACATGTTATTCATATACCAGAAATGTTTGAAGCTACTGACTGAATGAAAGGAGCTGGCACCTCACTCTCTTTGAATCTTCTTTATCATGCTAAGAGGAGCGGGAAAAAGCAAAAAATTTCAGAATTGCACCTTGCAATGCGGAGAAATTACTGTTTGTGCATTTACAATATTCATTGATTTTTGCCATTGAAAAACATCCAGAAATGATTGAAGGTACTGACTGAATGAAAGGAGCTGGCATCTCACTCTCTTTGAATCTTCTTTATCATGCTAAGAGGAGCAGGAAAAAGCAAAAAATTTCAGACTTGCACCTTGCAATGCGGAGAAATTACTGTTTGTGCATTTACAATATTCATTGATTTTTGCCATTGAAAAACATCATGTTATTCATATACCAGAAATGTTTGAAGCTACTGACTGAATGAAAGGAGCTGGCATCTCACTCTCTTTGAATCTTCTTTATCATGCTAAGAGGAGCAGGAAAAAGCAAAAAATTTCAGAATTGCACCTTGCAATGCGGAGAAATTACTGTTTGTGCATTTACAATATTCATGGATTTTTGCCATTGAAAAACGTCCAGAAATGATTGAAGCTACTGACTGAATGAAAGGAGCTGGCATCTCACTCTCTTTGAATCTTGTTTATCATGCTAAGAGGAGCAGGAAAAAGCAAAAAATTTCAGAATTGCACTTTGCAATGCGGAGAAATTACTGTTTGTGCATTTACAATATTCATTGATTTTTGCCATTGAAAAACGTCCAGAAATGATTGAAGCTACTGACTGAATGAAAGGAGCTGGCATCTCACTCTCTTTGAATCTTCTTTATCATGCTAAGAGGAGCAGGAAAAAGCAAAAAAATTCAGAATTGCACCTTGCAATGCGGAGAAATTACTGTTTGTGCATTTACAATATTCATTGATTTTTGCCATTGAAAAACATCATGTTATTCATATACCAGAAATGATTGAAGCTACTGACTGAATGAAAGGAGCTGGCATCTCACTCTCTTTGAATCTTCTTTATCATGCTAAGAGGAGCAGGAAAAAGCAAAAAATTTCAGAATTGCACCTTGCAATGCGGAGAAATTACTGTTTGTGCATTTACAATATTCATTGATTTTTGCCATTGAAAAACGACCAGAAATGATTGAAGCTACTGACTGAATGAAAGGAACTGGCATCTCACTCTCTTTGAATCTTCTTTATCATGCTAAGAGGAGCAGGAAAAAGCAAAAAATTTCAGAATTGCACCTTGCAATGCGGAGAAATTACTGTTTGTGCATTTACAAAATTCATTGATTTTTGCCATTGAAAAACATCATGTTATTCATATACCAGAAATGTTTGAAGCTACTGACTGAATGAAAGGAGCTGACATCTCACTCTCTTTGAATCTTCTTTATCATGCTAAGAGGAGCAGGAAAAAGCAAAAAATTTCAGAATTGCACCTTGCAATGCGGAGAAATTACTGTTTGTGCATTTACAATATTCATTGATTTTTGCCATTGAAAAACGTCCAGAAATGATTGAAGCTACTGACTGAATGAAAGGAGCTGGCATCTCACTCTCTTTGAATCTTCTTTATCATGCTAAGAGGAGCAGGAAAAAGCAAAAAATTTCAGACTTGCACCTTGCAATGCGGAGAAATTACTGTTTGTGCATTTACAATATTCATTGATTTTTGCCATTGAAAAACATCATGTTATTCATATACCAGAAATGTTTGAAGCTACTGACTGAATGAAAGGAGCTGGCATCTCACTCTCTTTGAATCTTCTTTATCATGCTAAGAGGAGCAGGAAAAAGCAAAAAATTTCAGAATTGCACCTTGCAATGCGGAGAAATTACTGTTTGTGCATTTACAATATTCATTGATTTTTGCCATTGAAAAACGTCCAGAAATGATTGAAGCTACTGACTGAATGAAAGGAGCTGGCATCTCACTCTCTTTGAATCTTGTTTATCATGCTAAGAGGAGCAGGAAAAAGCAAAAAATTTCAGAATTGCACCTTGCAATGCGGAGAAATTACTGTTTGTGCATTTACAATATTCATTGATTTTTGCCATTGAAAAACGTCCAGAAATGATTGAAGCTACTGACTGAATGAAAGGAGCTGGCATCTCACTCTCTTTGAATCTTCTTTATCATGCTAAGAGGAGCAGGAAAAAGCAAAAAATTTCAGAATTGCACCTTGCAATGCGGAGAAATTACTGTTTGTGCATTTACAATATTCATTGATTTTTGCCATTGAAAAACATCATGTTATTCATATACCAGAAATGATTGAAGCTACTGACTGAATGAAAGGAGCTGGCATCTCACTCTCTTTGAATCTTCTTTATCATGCTAAGAGGAGCAGGAAAAAGCAAAAAATTTCAGAATTGCCCCTTGCAATGCGGAGAAATTACTGTTTGTGCATTTACAATATTCATTGATTTTTGCCATTGAAAAACATCATGTTATTCATATACCAGAAATGATTGAAGCTACTGACTGAATGAAAGGAGCTGGCATCTCACTCTCTTTGAATCTTCTTTATCATGCTAAGAGGAGCAGGAAAAAGCAAAAAATTTCAGAATTGCACCTTGCAATGCGGAGAAATTACTGTTTGTGCATTTACAATATTCATTGATTTTTGCCATTGAAAAACGTCCA
Organism: Phyllobates terribilis; assembly: GCF_046119375.1. Classification (NCBI taxonomy): domain Eukaryota; kingdom Metazoa; phylum Chordata; class Amphibia; order Anura; family Dendrobatidae; genus Phyllobates; species Phyllobates terribilis. Next base: position 91,414 of record NW_027365168.1, on the reverse strand, counting down.
GAAATGATTGAAGCTACTGACTGAATGAAAGGAACTGGCATCTCACTCTCTTTGAATCTTCTTTATCATGCTAAGAGGAGCAGGAAAAAGCAAAAAATTTCAGAATTGCACCTTGCAATGCGGAGAAATTACTGTTTGTGCATTTACAAAATTCATTGATTTTTGCCATTGAAAAACATCATGTTATTCATATACCAGAAATGTTTGAAGCTACTGACTGAATGAAAGGAGCTGACATCTCACTCTCTTTGAATCTTCTTTATCATGCTAAGAGGAGCAGGAAAAAGCAAAAAATTTCAGAATTGCACCTTGCAATGCGGAGAAATTACTGTTTGTGCATTTACAATATTCATTGATTTTTGCCATTGAAAAACGTCCAGAAATGATTGAAGCTACTGACTGAATGAAAGGAGCTGACATCTCACTCTCTTTGAATCTTCTTTATCATGCTAAGAGGAGCAGGAAAAAGCAAAAAATTTCAGAATTGCACCTTGCAATGCGGAGAAATTACTGTTTGTGCATTTACAATATTCATTGATTTTTGCCATTGAAAAACGTCCAGAAATGATTGAAGCTACTGACTGAATGAAAGGAGCTGGCATCTCACTCTCTTTGAATCTTCTTTATCATGCTAAGAGGAGCAGGAAAAAGCAAAAAATTTCAGAATTGCACCTTGCAATGTGGAGAAATTACTGTTTGTGCATTTACAATATTCATTGATTTTTACCATTGAAAAACGTCCAGAAATGATTGAAGCTACTGACTGAATGAAAGTAGCTGGCATCTCACTCTCTTTGAATCTTCTTTATCATGCTAAGAGGAGCAGGAAAAAGCAAAAAATTTCAGACTTGCACCTTGCAATGCGGAGAAATTACTGTTTGTGCATTTACAATATTCATTGATTTTTGCCATTGAAAAACATCATGTTATTCATATACCAGAAATGTTTGAAGCTACTGACTGAATGAAAGGAGCTGGCATCTCACTCTCTTTGAATCTTCTTTATCATGCTAAGAGAAGCAGGAAAAAGCAAAAAATTTCAGAATTGCACCTTGCAATGCGGAGAAATTACTGTTTGTGCATTTACAATATTCATTGATTTTTGCCATTGAAAAACGTCCAGAAATGATTGAAGCTACTGACTGAATGAAAGGAGCTGGCATCTCACTCTCTTTGAATCTTCTTTATCATGCTAAGAGGAGCAGGAAAAAGCAAAAAATTTCAGAATTGCACCTTGCAATGCGGAGAAATTACTGTTTGTGCATTTACAATATTCATTGATTTTTGCCATTGAAAAACGTCCAGAAATGATTGAAGCTACTGACTGAATGAAAGGAGCAGGCATCTCACTCTCTTTGAATCTTCTTTATCATGCTAAGAGGAGCAGGAAAAAGCAAAAATTTCAGAATTGCACCTTGCAATGCGGAGAAATTACTGTTTGTGCATTTACAATATTCATGGATTTTTGCCATTGAAAAACGTCCAGAAATGATTGAAGCTACTGACTGAATGAAAGGAGCTGGCATCTCACTCTCTTTGAATCTTCTTTATCATGCTAAGAGGAGCAGGAAAAAGCAAAAAATTTCAGACTTGCACCTTGCAATGCGGAGAAATTACTGTTTGTGCATTTACAATATTCATTGATTTTTGCCATTGAAAAACATCATGTTATTCATATACCAGAAATGTTTGAAGCTACTGACTGAATGAAAGGAGCTTGCATCTCACTCTCTTTGAATCTTCTTTATCATGCTAAGAGGAGCAGGAAAAAGCAAAAAATTTCAGAATTGCACCTTGCAATGCGGAGAAATTACTGTTTGTGCATTTACAATATTCATTGATTTTTGCCATTGAAAAACGTCCAGAAATGATTGAAGCTACTGACTGAATGAAAGGAGCTGGCATCTCACTCTCTTTGAATCTTCTTTATCATGCTAAGAGGAGCAGGAAAAAGCAAAAAATTTCAGAATTGCACCTTGCAATGCGGAGAAATTACTGTTTGTGAATTTACAATATTCATTGATTTTTGCCATTGAAAAACGTCCAGAAATGATTGAAGCTACTGACTGAATGAAAGGAGCTGGCATCTCACTCTCTTTGAATCTTCTTTATCATGCTAAGAGGAGCAGGAAAAATCAAAAAATTTCAGAATTGCACCTTGCAATGCGGAGAAATTACTGTTTGTGCATTTACAATATTCAATGATTTTTGCCATTGAAAAACATGTTATTCATATACCAGAAATGTTTGAAGCTACTGACTGAATGAAAGGAGCTGGCACCTCACTCTCTTTGAATCTTCTTTATCATGCTAAGAGGAGCGGGAAAAAGCAAAAAATTTCAGAATTGCACCTTGCAATGCGGAGAAATTACTGTTTGTGCATTTACAATATTCATTGATTTTTGCCATTGAAAAACATCCAGAAATGATTGAAGCTACTGACTGAATGAAAGGAGCTGGCATCTCACTCTCTTTGAATCTTCTTTATCATGCTAAGAGGAGCAGGAAAAAGCAAAAAATTTCAGAATTGCACCTTGCAATGCGGAGAAATTACTGTTTGTGCATTTACAATATTCATTGATTTTTGCCATTGAAAAACGTCCAGAAATGATTGAAGCTACTGACTGATTGAAAGGAGCTGGCATCTCACTCTCTTTGAATCTTCTTTATCATGCTAAGAGGAGCAGGAAAAAGCCAAAAATTTCAGAATTGCACCTTGCAATGCGGAGAAATTACAGTTTGTGCATTTACAATATTCATTGATTTTTGCCATTGAAAAACATCCAGAAATGATTGAAGCTACTGACTGAATGAAAGGAGCTGGCATCTCACTCTCTTTGAATATTCTTTATCATGCTAAGAGGAGCAGGAAAAAGCAAAAAATTTCAGAATTGCACCTTGCAATGCGGAGAAATTACTGTTTGTGCATTTACAATATTCATTGATTTTTGCCATTGAAAAACATCATGTTATTCATATACCAGAAATGTTTGAAGCTACTGACTGAATGAAAGGAGCTGGCATCTCACTCTCTTTGAATCTTCTTTATCATGCTAAGAGGAGCAGGAAAAAGCAAAAAATTTCAGAATTGCACCTTGCAATGCGGAGAAATTACTGTTTGTGCATTTACAATATTCATTGATTTTTGCCATTGAAAAACATCATGTTATTCATATACCAGAAATGTTTGAAGCTACTGACTGAATGAAAGGAGCTGGCATCTCACTCTCTTTGAATCTTCTTTATCATGCTAAGAGGAGCAGGAAAAAGCAAAAAATTTCAGAATTGCACCTTGCAATGTGGAGAAATTACTGTTTGTGCATTTACAATATTCATTGATTTTTACCATTGAAAAACGTCCAGAAATGATTGAAGCTACTGACTGAATGAAAGTAGCTGGCATCTCACTCTCTTTGAATCTTCTTTATCATGCTAAGAGGAGCAGGAAAAAGCAAAAAATTTCAGAATTGCACCTTGCAATGCAGAGAAATTACTGTTTGTGCATTTACAATATTCATTGATTTTTGCCATTGAAAAACATCATGTTATTCATATACCAGAAATGTTTGAAGCTACTGACTGAATGAAAGGAGCTGGCATCTCACTCTCTTTGAATCTTCTTTATCATGCTAAGAGGAGCAGGAAAAAGCAAAAAATTTCAGAATTGCACCTTGCAATGTGGAGAAATTACTGTTTGTGCATTTACAATATTCATTGATTTTTACCATTGAAAAACGTCCAGAAATGATTGAAGCTACTGACTGAATGAAAGTAGCTGGCATCTCACTCTCTTTGAATCTTCTTTATCATGCTAAGAGGAGCAGGAAAAAGCAAAAAATTTCAGACTTGCACCTTGCAATGCGGAGAAATTACTGTTTGTGCATTTACAATATTCATTGATTTTTGCCATTGAAAAACATCATGTTATTCATATACCAGAAATGTTTGAAGCTACTGACTGAATGAAAGGAGCTGGCATCTCACTCTCTTTGAATCTTCTTTATCATGCTAAGAGGAGCAGGAAAAAGCAAAAAATTTCAGAATTGCACCTTGCAATGCGGAGAAATTACTGTTTGTGCATTTACAATATTCATTGATTTTTGCCATTGAAAAACGTCCAGAAATGATTGAAGCTACTGACTGAATGAAAGGAGCTGGCATCTCACTCTCTTTGAATCTTGTTTATCATGCTAAGAGGAGCAGGAAAAAGCAAAAAATTTCAGAATTGCACCTTGCAATGCGGAGAAATTACTGTTTGTGCATTTACAATATTCATTGATTTTTGCCATTGAAAAACGTCCAGAAATGATTGAAGCTACTGACTGAATGAAAGGAGCTGGCATCTCACTCTCTTTGAATCTTCTTTATCATGCTAAGAGGAGCAGGAAAAAGCAAAAAATTTCAGAATTGCACCTTGCAATGCGGAGAAATTACTGTTTGTGCATTTACAATATTCATTGATTTTTGCCATTGAAAAACATCATGTTATTCATATACCAGAAATGATTGAAGCTACTGACTGAATGAAAGGAGCTGGCATCTCACTCTCTTTGAATCTTCTTTATCATGCTAAGAGGAGCAGGAAAAAGCAAAAAATTTCAGAATTGCACCTTGCAATGCGGAGAAATTACTGTTTGTGCATTTACAATATTCATTGATTTTTGCCATTGAAAAACGTCCAGAAATGATTGAAGCTACTGACTGAATGAAAGGAACTGGCATCTCACTCTCTTTGAATCTTCTTTATCATGCTAAGAGGAGCAGGAAAAAGCAAAAAATTTCAGAATTGCACCTTGCAATGCGGAGAAATTACTGTTTGTGCATTTACAAAATTCATTGATATTTGCCATTGAAAAACATCATGTTATTCATATACCAGAAATGTTTGAAGCTACTGACTGAATGAAAGGAGCTGACATCTCACTCTCTTTGAATCTTCTTTATCATGCTAAGAGGAGCAGGAAAAAGCAAAAAATTTCAGAATTGCACCTTGCAATGCGGAGAAATTACTGTTTGTGCATTTACAATATTCATTGATTTTTGCCATTGAAAAACGTCCAGAAATGATTGAAGCTACTGACTGAATGAAAGGAGCTGGCATCTCACTCTCTTTGAATCTTCTTTATCATGCTAAGAGGAGCAGGAAAAAGCAAAAAATTTCAGAATTGCACCTTGCAATGCGGAGAAATTACTGTTTGTGCATTTACAATATTCATTGATTTTTGCCATTGAAAAACATCATGTTATTCATATACCAGAAATGTTTGTAGCTACTGACTGAATGAAAGGAGCTGGCATCTCACTCTCTTTGAATCTTCTTTATCATGCTAAGAGGAGCAGGAAAAAGCAAAAAATTTCAGAATTGCACCTTGCAATGCGGAGAAATTACTGTTTGTGCATTTACAATATTCATTGATTTTTGCCATTGAAAAACGTCCAGAAATGATTGAAGCTACTGACTGAATGAAAGGAGCTGGCATCTCACTCTCTTTGAATCTTCTTTATCATGCTAAGAGGAGCAGGAAAAAGCAAAAAATTTCAGAATTGCACCTTGCAATGCGGAGAAATTACTGTTTGTGCATTTACAATATTCATTGATTTTTGCCATTGAAAAACGTCCAGAAATGATTGAAGCTACTGACTGAATGAAAGGAGCTGGCATCTCACTCTCTTTGAATCTTCTTTATCATGCTAAGAGGAGCAGGAAAAAGCAAAAAATTTCAGAATTGCACCTTCCAATGCGGAGAAATTACTCTTTGTGCATTTACAATATTCATTGATTTTTGCCATTGAAAAACATCATGTTATTCATATACCAGAAATGTTTGAAGCTACTGACTGAATGAAAGGAGCTGGCATCTCACTCTCTTTGAATCTTCTTTATCATGCTAAGAGGAGCAGGAAAAAGCAAAAAATTTCAGAATTGCACCTTGCAATGCGGAGAAATTACTGTTTGTGCATTTACAATATTCATTGATTTTTGCCATTGAAAAACATCATGTTATTCATATACCAGAAATGTTTGAAGCTACTGACTGAATGAAAGGAGCTGGCATCTCACTCTCTTTGAATCTTCTTTATCATGCTAAGAGGAGCAGGAAAAAGCAAAAAATTTCAGAATTGCACCTTGCAATGTGGAGAAATTACTGTTTGTGCATTTACAATATTCATTGATTTTTACCATTGAAAAACGTCCAGAAATGATTGAAGCTACTGACTGAATGAAAGTAGCTGGCATCTCACTCTCTTTGAATCTTCTTTATCATGCTAAGAGGAGCAGGAAAAAGCAAAAAATTTCAGACTTGCACCTTGCAATGCGGAGAAATTACTGTTTGTGCATTTACAATATTCATTGATTTTTGCCATTGAAAAACATCATGTTATTCATATACCAGAAATGTTTGAAGCTACTGACTGAATGAAAGGAGCTGGCATCTCACTCTCTTTGAATCTTCTTTATCATGCTAAGAGGAGCAGGAAAAAGCAAAAAATTTCAGAATTGCACCTTGCAATGCGGAGAAATTACTGTTTGTGCATTTACAATATTCATTGATTTTTGCCATTGAAAAACGTCCAGAAATGATTGAAGCTACTGACTGAATGAAAGGAGCTGGCATCTCACTCTCTTTGAATCTTCTTTATCATGCTAAGAGGAGCAGGAAAAAGCAAAAAATTTCAGAATTGCACCTTGCAATGCGGAGAAATTACTGTTTGTGCATTTACAATATTCATTGATTTTTGCCTTTGAAAAACATCATGTTATTCATATACCAGAAATGTTTGTAGCTACTGACTGAATGAAAGGAGCTGGCATCTCACTCTCTTTGAATCTTCTTTATCATGCTAAGAGGAGCAGGAAAAAGCAAAAAATTTCAGAATTGCACCTTGCAATGCGGAGAAATTACTGTTTGTGCATTTACAATATTCATTGATTTTTGCCATTGAAAAACGTCCAGAAATGATTGAAGCTACTGACTGAATGAAAGGAGCTGGCATCTCACTCTCTTTGAATCTTCTTTATCATGCTAAGAGGAGCAGGAAAAAGCAAAAAATTTCAGAATTGCACCTTGCAATGCGGAGAAATTACTGTTTGTGCATTTACAATATTCATTGATTTTTGCCATTGAAAAACGTCCAGAAATGATTGAAGCTACTGACTGAATGAAAGGAGCTGGCATCTCACTCTCTTTGAATCTTCTTTATCATGCTAAGAGGAGCAGGAAAAAGCAAAAAATTTCAGAATTGCACCTTGCAATGCGGAGAAATTACTCTTTGTGCATTTACAATATTCATTGATTTTTGCCATTGAAAAACATCATGTTATTCATATACCAGAAATGTTTGAAGCTACTGACTGAATGAAAGGAGCTGGCATCTCACTCTCTTTGAATCTTCTTTATCATGCTAAGAGGAGCAGGAAAAAGCAAAAAATTTCAGAATTGCACCTTGCAATGCGGAGAAATTACTGTTTGTGCATTTACAATATTCATTGATTTTTGCCATTGAAAAACATCATGTTATTCATATACCAGAAATGTTTGAAGCTACTGACTGAATGAAAGGAGCTGGCATCTCACTCTCTTTGAATCTTCTTTATCATGCTAAGAGGAGCAGGAAAAAGCAAAAAATTTCAGAATTGCACCTTGCAATGTGGAGAAATTACTGTTTGTGCATTTACAATATTCATTGATTTTTACCATTGAAAAACGTCCAGAAATGATTGAAGCTACTGACTGAATGAAAGTAGCTGGCATCTCACTCTCTTTGAATCTTCTTTATCATGCTAAGAGGAGCAGGAAAAAGCAAAAAATTTCAGACTTGCACCTTGCAATGCGGAGAAATTACTGTTTGTGCATTTACAATATTCATTGATTTTTGCCATTGAAAAACATCATGTTATTCATATACCAGAAATGTTTGAAGCTACTGACTGAATGAAAGGAGCTGGCATCTCACTCTCTTTGAATCTTCTTTATCATGCTAAGAGGAGCAGGAAAAAGCAAAAAATTTCAGAATTGCACCTTGCAATGCGGAGAAATTACTGTTTGTGCATTTACAATATTCATTGATTTTTGCCATTGAAAAACGTCCAGAAATGATTGAAGCTACTGACTGAATGAAAGGAGCTGGCATCTCACTCTCTTTGAATCTTCTTTATCATGCTAAGAGGAGCAGGAAAAAGCAAAAAATTTCAGAATTGCACCTTGCAATGCGGAGAAATTACTGTTTGTGCATTTACAATATTCATTGATTTTTGCCATTGAAAAACGTCCAGATATGATTGAAGCTACTGACTGAATGAAAGGAGCTGGCATCTCACTCTCTTTGAATCTTCTTTATCATGCTAAGAGGAGCAGGAAAAATCAAAAAATTTCAGAATTGCACCTTGCAATGCGGAGAAATTACTGTTTGTGCATTTACAATATTCAATGATTTTTGCCATTGAAAAACATGTTATTCATATACCAGAAATGTTTGAAGCTACTGACTGAATGAAAGGAGCTGGCACCTCACTCTCTTTGAATCTTCTTTATCATGCTAAGAGGAGCGGGAAAAAGCAAAAAATTTCAGAATTGCACCTTGCAATGCGGAGAAATTACTGTTTGTGCATTTACAATATTCATTGATTTTTGCCATTGAAAAACATCCAGAAATGATTGAAGCTACTGACTGAATGAAAGGAGCTGGCATCTCACTCTCTTTGAATCTTCTTTATCATGCTAAGAGGAGCAGGAAAAAGCAAAAAATTTCAGAATTGCACCTTGCAATGCGGAGAAATTACTGTTTGTGCATTTACAATATTCATTGATTTTTGCCATTGAAAAACGTCCAGAAATGATTGAAGCTACTGACTGAATGAAAGGAGCTGGCATCTCACTCTCTTTGAATCTTCTTTATCATGCTAAGAGGAGCAGGAAAAAGCCAAAAATTTCAGAATTGCACCTTGCAATGCGGAGAAATTACAGTTTGTGCATTTACAATATTCATTGATTTTTGCCATTGAAAAACATCCAGAAATGATTGAAGCTACTGACTGAATGAAAGGAGCTGGCATCTCACTCTCTTTGAATATTCTTTATCATGCTAAGAGGAGCAGGAAAAAGCAAAAAATTTCAGAATTGCACCTTGCAATGCGGAGAAATTACTGTTTGTGCATTTACAATATTCATTGATTTTTGCCATTGAAAAACATCATGTTATTCATATACCAGAAATGTTTGAAGCTACTGACTGAATGAAAGGAGCTGGCATCTCACTCTCTTTGAATCTTCTTTATCATGCTAAGAGGAGCAGGAAAAAGCAAAAAATTTCAGAATTGCACCTTGCAATGCGGAGAAATTACTGTTTGTGCATTTACAATATTCATTGATTTTTGCCATTGAAAAACATCATGTTATTCATATACCAGAAATGTTTGAAGCTACTGACTGAATGAAAGGAGCTGGCATCTCACTCTCTTTGAATCTTCTTTATCATGCTAAGAGGAGCAGGAAAAAGCAAAAAATTTCAGAATTGCACCTTGCAATGTGGAGAAATTACTGTTTGTGCATTTACAATATTCATTGATTTTTACCATTGAAAAACGTCCAGAAATGATTGAAGCTACTGACTGAATGAAAGTAGCTGGCATCTCACTCTCTTTGAATCTTCTTTATCATGCTAAGAGGAGCAGGAAAAAGCAAAAAATTTCAGAATTGCACCTTGCAATGCAGAGAAATTACTGTTTGTGCATTTACAATATTCATTGATTTTTGCCATTGAAAAACATCATGTTATTCATATACCAGAAATGTTTGAAGCTACTGACTGAATGAAAGGAGCTGGCATCTCACTCTCTTTGAATCTTCTTTATCATGCTAAGAGGAGCAGGAAAAAGCAAAAAATTTCAGAATTGCACCTTGCAATGTGGAGAAATTACTGTTTGTGCATTTACAATATTCATTGATTTTTACCATTGAAAAACGTCCAGAAATGATTGAAGCTACTGACTGAATGAAAGGAGCTGGCATCTCACTCTCTTTGAATCTTCTTTATCATGCTAAGAGGAGCAGGAAAAAGCAAAAAATTTCAGAATTGCACCTTGCAATGCGGAGAAATTACTGTTTGTGCATTTACAATATTCATTGATTTTTGCCATTGAAAAACATCATGTTATTCATATACCAGAAATGTTTGTAGCTACTGACTGAATGAAAGGAGCTGGCATCTCACTCTCTTTGAATCTTCTTTATCATGCTAAGAGGAGCAGGAAAAAGCAAAAAATTTCAGAATTGCACCTTGCAATGCGGAGAAATTACTGTTTGTGCATTTACAATATTCATTGATTTTTGCCATTGAAAAACGTCCAGAAATGATTGAAGCTACTGACTGAATGAAAGGAGCTGGCATCTCACTCTCTTTGAATCTTCTTTATCATGCTAAGAGGAGCAGGAAAAAGCAAAAAATTTCCGAATTGCACCTTGCAATGCGGAGAAATTACTGTTTGTGCATTTACAATATTCATTGATTTTTGCCATTGAAAAACGTCCAGAAATGATTGAAGCTACTGACTGAATGAAAGGAGCTGGCATCTCACTCTCTTTGAATCTTCTTTATCATGCTAAGAGGAGCAGGAAAAAGCAAAAAATTTCAGAATTGCACCTTGCAATGCGGAGAAATTACTCTTTGTGCATTTACAATATTCATTGATTTTTGCCATTGAAAAACATCATGTTATTCATATACCAGAAATGTTTGAAGCTACTGACTGAATGAAAGGAGCTGGCATCTCACTCTCTTTGAATCTTCTTTATCATGCTAAGAGGAGCAGGAAAAAGAAAAAAATTTCAGAATTGCACCTTGCAATGCGGAGAAATTACTGTTTGTGCATTTACAATATTCATTGATTTTTGCCATTGAAAAACATCATGTTATTCATATACCAGAAATGTTTGAAGCTACTGACTGAATGAAAGGAGCTGGCATCTCACTCTCTTTGAATCTTCTTTATCATGCTAAGAGGAGCAGGAAAAAGCAAAAAATTTCAGAATTGCACCTTGCAATGTGGAGAAATTACTGTTTGTGCATTTACAATATTCATTGATTTTTACCATTGAAAAACGTCCAGAAATGATTGAAGCTACTGACTGAATGAAAGTAGCTGGCATCTCACTCTCTTTGAATCTTCTTTATCATGCTAAGAGGAGCAGGAAAAAGCAAAAAATTTCAGACTTGCACCTTGCAATGCGGAGAAATTACTGTTTGTGCATTTACAATATTCATTGATTTTTGCCATTGAAAAACATCATGTTATTCATATACCAGAAATGTTTGAAGCTACTGACTGAATGAAAGGAGCTGGCATCTCACTCTCTTTGAATCTTCTTTATCATGCTAAGAGGAGCAGGAAAAAGCAAAAAATTTCAGAATTGCACCTTGCAATGCGGAGAAATTACTGTTTGTGCATTTACAATATTCATTGATTTTTGCCATTGAAAAACGTCCAGAAATGATTGAAGCTACTGACTGAATGAAAGGAGCTGGCATCTCACTCTCTTTGAATCTTCTTTATCATGCTAAGAGGAGCAGGAAAAAGCAAAAAATTTCAGAATTGCACCTTGCAATGCGGAGAAATTACTGTTTGTGCATTTACAATATTCATTGATTTTTGCCATTGAAAAACGTCCAGATATGATTGAAGCTACTGACTGAATGAAAGGAGCTGGCATCTCACTCTCTTTGAATCTTCTTTATCATGCTAAGAGGAGCAGGAAAAATCAAAAAATTTCAGAATTGCACCTTGCAATGCGGAGAAATTACTGTTTGTGCATTTACAATATTCAATGATTTTTGCCATTGAAAAACATGTTATTCATATACCAGAAATGTTTGAAGCTACTGACTGAATGAAAGGAGCTGGCACCTCACTCTCTTTGAATCTTCTTTATCATGCTAAGAGGAGCGGGAAAAAGCAAAAAATTTCAGAATTGCACCTTGCAATGCGGAGAAATTACTGTTTGTGCATTTACAATATTCATTGATTTTTGCCATTGAAAAACATCCAGAAATGATTGAAGCTACTGACTGAATGAAAGGAGCTGGCATCTCACTCTCTTTGAATCTTCTTTATCATGCTAAGAGGAGCAGGAAAAAGCAAAAAATTTCAGAATTGCACCTTGCAATGCGGAGAAATTACTGTTTGTGCATTTACAATATTCATTGATTTTTGCCATTGAAAAACGTCCAGAAATGATTGAAGCTACTGACTGAATGAAAGGAGCTGGCATCTCACTCTCTTTGAATCTTCTTTATCATGCTAAGAGGAGCAGGAAAAAGCCAAAAATTTCAGAATTGCACCTTGCAATGCGGAGAAATTACAGTTTGTGCATTTACAATATTCATTGATTTTTGCCATTGAAAAACATCCAGAAATGATTGAAGCTACTGACTGAATGAAAGGAGCTGGCATCTCACTCTCTTTGAATATTCTTTATCATGCTAAGAGGAGCAGGAAAAAGCAAAAAATTTCAGAATTGCACCTTGCAATGCGGAGAAATTACTGTTTGTGCATTTACAATATTCATTGATTTTTGCCATTGAAAAACATCATGTTATTCATATACCAGAAATGTTTGAAGCTACTGACTGAATGAAAGGAGCTGGCATCTCACTCTCTTTGAATCTTCTTTATCATGCTAAGAGGAGCAGGAAAAAGCAAAAAATTTCAGAATTGCACCTTGCAATGCGGAGAAATTACTGTTTGTGCATTTACAATATTCATTGATTTTTGCCATTGAAAAACATCATGTTATTCATATACCAGAAATGTTTGAAGCTACTGACTGAATGAAAGGAGCTGGCATCTCACTCTCTTTGAATCTTCTTTATCATGCTAAGAGGAGCAGGAAAAAGCAAAAAATTTCAGAATTGCACCTTGCAATGTGGAGAAATTACTGTTTGTGCATTTACAATATTCATTGATTTTTACCATTGAAAAACGTCCAGAAATGATTGAAGCTACTGACTGAATGAAAGTAGCTGGCATCTCACTCTCTTTGAATCTTCTTTATCATGCTAAGAGGAGCAGGAAAAAGCAAAAAATTTCAGAATTGCACCTTGCAATGCAGAGAAATTACTGTTTGTGCATTTACAATATTCATTGATTTTTGCCATTGAAAAACATCATGTTATTCATATACCAGAAATGTTTGAAGCTACTGACTGAATGAAAGGAGCTGGCATCTCACTCTCTTTGAATCTTCTTTATCATGCTAAGAGGAGCAGGAAAAAGCAAAAAATTTCAGAATTGCACCTTGCAATGTGGAGAAATTACTGTTTGTGCATTTACAATATTCATTGATTTTTACCATTGAAAAACGTCCAGAAATGATTGAAGCTACTGACTGAATGAAAGGAGCTGGCATCTCACTCTCTTTGAATCTTCTTTATCATGCTAAGAGGAGCAGGAAAAAGCAAAAAATTTCAGAATTGCACCTTGCAATGCGGAGAAATTACTGTTTGTGCATTTACAATATTCATTGATTTTTGCCATTGAAAAACGTCCAGATATGATTGAAGCTACTGACTGAATGAAAGGAGCTGGCATCTCACTCTCTTTGAATCTTCTTTATCATGCTAAGAGGAGCAGGAAAAATCAAAAAATTTCAGAATTGCACCTTGCAATGCGGAGAAATTACTGTTTGTGCATTTACAATATTCAATGATTTTTGCCATTGAAAAACATGTTATTCATATACCAGAAATGTTTGAAGCTACTGACTGAATGAAAGGAGCTGGCACCTCACTCTCTTTGAATCTTCTTTATCATGCTAAGAGGAGCGGGAAAAAGCAAAAAATTTCAGAATTGCACCTTGCAATGCGGAGAAATTACTGTTTGTGCATTTACAATATTCATTGATTTTTGCCATTGAAAAACATCCAGAAATGATTGAAGCTACTGACTGAATGAAAGGAGCTGGCATCTCACTCTCTTTGAATCTTCTTTATCATGCTAAGAGGAGCAGGAAAAAGCAAAAAATTTCAGAATTGCACCTTGCAATGCGGAGAAATTACTGTTTGTGCATTTACAATATTCATTGATTTTTGCCATTGAAAAACGTCCAGAAATGATTGAAGCTACTGACTGAATGAAAGGAGCTGGCATCTCACTCTCTTTGAATCTTCTTTATCATGCTAAGAGGAGCAGGAAAAAGCCAAAAATTTCAGAATTGCACCTTGCAATGCGGAGAAATTACAGTTTGTGCATTTACAATATTCATTGATTTTTGCCATTGAAAAACATCCAGAAATGATTGAAGCTACTGACTGAATGAAAGGAGCTGGCATCTCACTCTCTTTGAATATTCTTTATCATGCTAAGAGGAGCAGGAAAAAGCAAAAAATTTCAGAATTGCACCTTGCAATGCGGAGAAATTACTGTTTGTGCATTTACAATATTCATTGATTTTTGCCATTGAAAAACATCATGTTATTCATATACCAGAAATGTTTGAAGCTACTGACTGAATGAAAGGAGCTGGCATCTCACTCTCTTTGAATCTTCTTTATCATGCTAAGAGGAGCAGGAAAAAGCAAAAAATTTCAGAATTGCACCTTGCAATGCGGAGAAATTACTGTTTGTGCATTTACAATATTCATTGATTTTTGCCATTGAAAAACATCATGTTATTCATATACCAGAAATGTTTGAAGCTACTGACTGAATGAAAGGAGCTGGCATCTCACTCTCTTTGAATCTTCTTTATCATGCTAAGAGGAGCAGGAAAAAGCAAAAAATTTCAGAATTGCACCTTGCAATGTGGAGAAATTACTGTTTGTGCATTTACAATATTCATTGATTTTTACCATTGAAAAACGTCCAGAAATGATTGAAGCTACTGACTGAATGAAAGTAGCTGGCATCTCACTCTCTTTGAATCTTCTTTATCATGCTAAGAGGAGCAGGAAAAAGCAAAAAATTTCAGAATTGCACCTTGCAATGCAGAGAAATTACTGTTTGTGCATTTACAATATTCATTGATTTTTGCCATTGAAAAACATCATGTTATTCATATACCAGAAATGTTTGAAGCTACTGACTGAATGAAAGGAGCTGGCATCTCACTCTCTTTGAATCTTCTTTATCATGCTAAGAGGAGCAGGAAAAAGCAAAAAATTTCAGAATTGCACCTTGCAATGTGGAGAAATTACTGTTTGTGCATTTACAATATTCATTGATTTTTACCATTGAAAAACGTCCAGAAATGATTGAAGCTACTGACTGAATGAAAGTAGCTGGCATCTCACTCTCTTTGAATCTTCTTTATCATGCTAAGAGGAGCAGGAAAAAGCAAAAAATTTCAGACTTGCACCTTGCAATGCGGAGAAATTACTGTTTGTGCATTTACAATATTCATTGATTTTTGCCATTGAAAAACATCATGTTATTCATATACCAGAAATGTTTGAAGCTACTGACTGAATGAAAGGAGCTGGCATCTCACTCTCTTTGAATCTTCTTTATCATGCTAAGAGGAGCAGGAAAAAGCAAAAAATTTCAGAATTGCACCTTGCAATGTGGAGAAATTACTGTTTGTGCATTTACAATATTCATTGATTTTTACCATTGAAAAACGTCCAGAAATGATTGAAGCTACTGACTGAATGAAAGTAGCTGGCATCTCACTCTCTTTGAATCTTCTTTATCATGCTAAGAGGAGCAGGAAAAAGCAAAAAATTTCAGACTTGCACCTTGCAATGCGGAGAAATTACTGTTTGTGCATTTACAATATTCATTGATTTTTGCCATTGAAAAACATCATGTTATTCATATACCAGAAATGTTTGAAGCTACTGACTGAATGAAAGGAGCTGGCATCTCACTCTCTTTGAATCTTGTTTATCATGCTAAGAGGAGCAGGAAAAAGCAAAAAATTTCAGAATTGCACCTTGCAATGCGGAGAAATTACTGTTTGTGCATTTACAATATTCATTGATTTTTGCCATTGAAAAACGTCCAGAAATGATTGAAGCTACTGACTGAATGAAAGGAGCTGGCATCTCACTCTCTTTGAATCTTCTTTATCATGCTAAGAGGAGCAGGAAAAAGCAAAAAATTTCAGAATTGCACCTTGCAATGCGGAGAAATTACTGTTTGTGCATTTACAATATTCATTGATTTTTGCCATTGAAAAACATCATGTTATTCATATACCAGAAATGATTGAAGCTACTGACTGAATGAAAGGAGCTGGCATCTCACTCTCTTTGAATCTTCTTTATCATGCTAAGAGGAGCAGGAAAAAGCAAAAAATTTCAGAATTGCACCTTGCAATGCGGAGAAATTACTGTTTGTGCATTTACAATATTCATTGATTTTTGCCATTGAAAAACGTCCAGAAATGATTGAAGCTACTGACTGAATGAAAGGAACTGGCATCTCACTCTCTTTGAATCTTCTTTATCATGCTAAGAGGAGCAGGAAAAAGCAAAAAATTTCAGAATTGCACCTTGCAATGCGGAGAAATTACTGTTTGTGCATTTACAAAATTCATTGATTTTTGCCATTGAAAAACATCATGTTATTCATATACCAGAAATGTTTGAAGCTACTGACTGAATGAAAGGAGCTGACATCTCACTCTCTTTGAATCTTCTTTATCATGCTAAGAGGAGCAGGAAAAAGCAAAAAATTTCAGAATTGCACCTTGCAATGCGGAGAAATTACTGTTTGTGCATTTACAATATTCATTGATTTTTGCCATTGAAAAACGTCCAGAAATGATTGAAGCTACTGACTGAATGAAAGGAGCTGGCATCTCACTCTCTTTGAATCTTCTTTATCATGCTAAGAGGAGCAGGAAAAAGCAAAAAATTTCAGAATTGCACCTTGCAATGCGGAGAAATTACTGTTTGTGCATTTACAATATTCATTGATTTTTGCCATTGAAAAACGTCCAGAAATGATTGAAGCTACTGACTGAATGAAAGGAGCTGGCATCTCACTCTCTTTGAATCTTCTTTATCATGCTAAGAGGAGCAGGAAAAAGCAAAAAATTTCAGAATTGCACCTTGCAATGCGGAGAAATTACTGTTTGTGCATTTACAATATTCATTGATTTTTGCCATTGAAAAACATCATGTTATTCATATACCAGAAATGATTGAAGCTACTGACTGAATGAAAGGAGCTGGCATCTCACTCTCTTTGAATCTTCTTTATCATGCTAAGCGGAGCAGGAAAAAGCAAAAAATTTCAGAATTGCACCTTGCAATGCGGAGAAATTACTGTTTGTGCATTTACAATATTCATTGATTTTTGCCATTGAAAAACGTCCAGAAATGATTGAAGCTACTGACTGAATGAAAGGAACTGGCATCTCACTCTCTTTGAATCTTCTTTATCATGCTAAGAGGAGCAGGAAAAAGCAAAAAATTTCAGAATTGCACCTTGCAATGCGGAGAAATTACTGTTTGTGCATTTACAAAATTCATTGATTTTTGCCATTGAAAAACATCATGTTATTCATATACCAGAAATGTTTGAAGCTACTGACTGAATGAAAGGAGCTGACATCTCACTCTCTTTGAATCTTCTTTATCATGCTAAGAGGAGCAGGAAAAAGCAAAAAATTTCAGAATTGCACCTTGCAATGCGGAGAAATTACTGTTTGTGCATTTACAATATTCATTGATTTTTGCCATTGAAAAACGTCCAGAAATGATTGAAGCTACTGACTGAATGAAAGGAGCTGGCATCTCACTCTCTTTGAATCTTCTTTATCATGCTAAGAGGAGCAGGAAAAAGCAAAAAATTTCAGAATTGCACCTTGCAATGCGGAGAAATTACTGTTTGTGCATTTACAATATTCATTGATTTTTGCCATTGAAAAACATCATGTTATTCATATACCAGAAATGATTGAAGCTACTGACTGAATGAAAGGAGCTGGCATCTCACTCTCTTTGAATCTTCTTTATCATGCTAAGAGGAGCAGGAAAAAGCAAAAAATTTCAGAATTGCACCTTGCAATGTGGAGAAATTACTGTTTGTGCATTTACAATATTCATTGATTTTTACCATTGAAAAACGTCCAGAAATGATTGAAGCTACTGACTGAATGAAAGTAGCTGGCATCTCACTCTCTTTGAATCTTCTTTATCATGCTAAGAGGAGCAGGAAAAAGCAAAAAATTTCAGACTTGCACCTTGCAATGCGGAGAAATTACTGTTTGTGCATTTACAATATTCATTGATTTTTGCCATTGAAAAACATCATGTTATTCATATACCAGAAATGTTTGAAGCTACTGACTGAATGAAAGGAGCTGGCATCTCACTCTCTTTGAATCTTCTTTATCATGCTAAGAGGAGCAGGAAAAAGCAAAAAATTTCAGAATTGCACCTTGCAATGCGGAGAAATTACTGTTTGTGCATTTACAATATTCATTGATTTTTGCCATTGAAAAACGTCCAGAAATGATTGAAGCTACTGACTGAATGAAAGGAGCTGGCATCTCACTCTCTTTGAATCTTGTTTATCATGCTAAGAGGAGCAGGAAAAAGCAAAAAATTTCAGAATTGCACCTTGCAATGCGGAGAAATTACTGTTTGTGCATTTACAATATTCATTGATTTTTGCCATTGAAAAACGTCCAGAAATGATTGAAGCTACTGACTGAATGAAAGGAGCTGGCATCTCACTCTCTTTGAATCTTCTTTATCATGCTAAGAGGAGCAGGAAAAAGCAAAAAAATTCAGAATTGCACCTTGCAATGCGGAGAAATTACTGTTTGTGCATTTACAATATTCATTGATTTTTGCCATTGAAAAACATCATGTTATTCATATACCAGAAATGTTTGAAGCTACTGACTGAATGAAAGGAGCTGGCATCTCACTCTCTTTGAATCTTCTTTATCATGCTAAGAGGAGCAGGAAAAAGCAAAAAATTTCAGAATTGCACCTTGCAATGTGGAGAAATTACTGTTTGTGCATTTACAATATTCATTGATTTTTACCATTGAAAAACGTCCAGAAATGATTGAAGCTACTGACTGAATGAAAGTAGCTGGCATCTCACTCTCTTTGAATCTTCTTTATCATGCTAAGAGGAGCAGGAAAAAGCAAAAAATTTCAGACTTGCACCTTGCAATGCGGAGAAATTACTGTTTGTGCATTTACAATATTCATTGATTTTTGCCATTGAAAAACATCATGTTATTCATATACCAGAAATGTTTGAAGCTACTGACTGAATGAAAGGAGCTGGAATCTCACTCTCTTTGAATCTTCTTTATCATGCTAAGAGGAGCAGGAAAAAGCAAAAAATTTCAGAATTGCACCTTGCAATGCGGAGAAATTACTGTTTGTGCATTTACAATATTCATTGATTTTTGCCATTGAAAAACGTCCAGAAATGATTGAAGCTACTGACTGAATGAAAGGAGCTGGCATCTCACTCTCTTTGAATCTTCTTTATCATGCTAAGAGGAGCAGGAAAAAGCAAAAAATTTCAGAATTGCACCTTGCAATGCGGAGAAATTACTGTTTGTGCATTTACAATATTCATTGATTTTTGCCATTGAAAAACGTCCAGATATGATTGAAGCTACTGACTGAATGAAAGGAGCTGGCATCTCACTCTCTTTGAATCTTCTTTATCATGCTAAGAGGAGCAGGAAAAATCAAAAAATTTCAGAATTGCACCTTGCAATGCGGAGAAATTACTGTTTGTGCATTTACAATATTCAATGATTTTTGCCATTGAAAAACATGTTATTCATATACCAGAAATGTTTGAAGCTACTGACTGAATGAAAGGAGCTGGCACCTCACTCTCTTTGAATCTTCTTTATCATGCTAAGAGGAGCGGGAAAAAGCAAAAAATTTCAGAATTGCACCTTGCAATGCGGAGAAATTACTGTTTGTGCATTTACAATATTCATTGATTTTTGCCATTGAAAAACATCCAGAAATGATTGAAGATACTGACTGAATGAAAGGAGCTGGCATCTCACTCTCTTTGAATCTTCTTTATCATGCTAAGAGGAGCAGGAAAAAGCAAAAAATTTCAGAATTGCACCTTGCAATGCGGAGAAATTACTGTTTGTGCATTTACAATATTCATTGATTTTTGCCATTGAAAAACGTCCAGAAATGATTGAAGCTACTGACTGAATGAAAGGAGCTGGCATCTCACTCTCTTTGAATCTTCTTTATCATGCTAAGAGGAGCAGGAAAAAGCCAAAAATTTCAGAATTGCACCTTGCAATGCGGAGAAATTACAGTTTGTGCATTTACAATATTCATTGATTTTTGCCATTGAAAAACATCCAGAAATGATTGAAGCTACTGACTGAATGAAAGGAGCTGGCATCTCACTCTCTTTGAATATTCTTTATCATGCTAAGAGGAGCAGGAAAAAGCAAAAAATTTCAGAATTGCACCTTGCAATGCGGAGAAATTACTGTTTGTGCATTTACAATATTCATTGATTTTTGCCATTGAAAAACATCATGTTATTCATATACCAGAAATGTTTGAAGCTACTGACTGAATGAAAGGAGCTGGCATCTCACTCTCTTTGAATCTTCTTTATCATGCTAAGAGGAGCAGGAAAAAGCAAAAAATTTCAGAATTGCACCTTGCAATGCGGAGAAATTACTGTTTGTGCATTTACAATATTCATTGATTTTTGCCATTGAAAAACATCATGTTATTCATATACCAGAAATGTTTGAAGCTACTGACTGAATGAAAGGAGCTGGCATCTCACTCTCTTTGAATCTTCTTTATCATGCTAAGAGGAGCAGGAAAAAGCAAAAAATTTCAGAATTGCACCTTGCAATGTGGAGAAATTACTGTTTGTGCATTTACAATATTCATTGATTTTTACCATTGAAAAACGTCCAGAAATGATTGAAGCTACTGACTGAATGAAAGTAGCTGGCATCTCACTCTCTTTGAATCTTCTTTATCATGCTAAGAGGAGCAGGAAAAAGCAAAAAATTTCAGAATTGCACCTTGCAATGCAGAGAAATTACTGTTTGTGCATTTACAATATTCATTGATTTTTGCCATTGAAAAACATCATGTTATTCATATACCAGAAATGTTTGAAGCTACTGACTGAATGAAAGGAGCTGGCATCTCACTCTCTTTGAATCTTCTTTATCATGCTAAGAGGAGCAGGAAAAAGCAAAAAATTTCAGAATTGCACCTTGCAATGTGGAGAAATTACTGTTTGTGCATTTACAATATTCATTGATTTTTACCATTGAAAAACGTCCAGAAATGATTGAAGCTACTGACTGAATGAAAGGAGCTGGCATCTCACTCTCTTTGAATCTTCTTTATCATGCTAAGAGGAGCAGGAAAAAGCAAAAAATTTCAGAATTGCACCTTGCAATGCGGAGAAATTACTGTTTGTGCATTTACAATATTCATTGATTTTTGCCATTGAAAAATGTCCAGATATGATTGAAGCTACTGACTGAATGAAAGGAGCTGGCATCTCACTCTCTTTGAATCTTCTTTATCATGCTAAGAGGAGCAGGAAAAATCAAAAAATTTCAGAATTGCACCTTGCAATGCGGAGAAATTACTGTTTGTGCATTTACAATATTCAATGATTTTTGCCATTGAAAAACATGTTATTCATATACCAGAAATGTTTGAAGCTACTGACTGAATGAAAGGAGCTGGCACCTCACTCTCTTTGAATCTTCTTTATCATGCTAAGAGGAGCGGGAAAAAGCAAAAAATTTCAGAATTGCACCTTGCAATGCGGAGAAATTACTGTTTGTGCATTTACAATATTCATTGATTTTTGCCATTGAAAAACATCCAGAAATGATTGAAGCTACTGACTGAATGAAAGGAGCTGGCATCTCACTCTCTTTGAATCTTCTTTATCATGCTAAGAGGAGCAGGAAAAAGCAAAAAATTTCAGAATTGCACCTTGCAATGCGGAGAAATTACTGTTTGTGCATTTACAATATTCATTGATTTTTGCCATTGAAAAACGTCCAGAAATGATTGAAGCTACTGACTGAATGAAAGGAGCTGGCATCTCACTCTCTTTGAATCTTCTTTATCATGCTAAGAGGAGCAGGAAAAAGCCAAAAATTTCAGAATTGCACCTTGCAATGCGGAGAAATTACAGTTTGTGCATTTACAATATTCATTGATTTTTGCCATTGAAAAACATCCAGAAATGATTGAAGCTACTGACTGAATGAAAGGAGCTGGCATCTCACTCTCTTTGAATATTCTTTATCATGCTAAGAGGAGCAGGAAAAAGCAAAAAATTTCAGAATTGCACCTTGCAATGCGGAGAAATTACTGTTTGTGCATTTACAATATTCATTGATTTTTGCCATTGAAAAACATCATGTTATTCATATACCAGAAATGTTTGAAGCTACTGACTGAATGAAAGGAGCTGGCATCTCACTCTCTTTGAATCTTCTTTATCATGCTAAGAGGAGCAGGAAAAAGCAAAAAATTTCAGAATTGCACCTTGCAATGCGGAGAAATTACTGTTTGTGCATTTACAATATTCATTGATTTTTGCCATTGAAAAACATCATGTTATTCATATACCAGAAATGTTTGAAGCTACTGACTGAATGAAAGGAGCTGGCATCTCACTCTCTTTGAATCTTCTTTATCATGCTAAGAGGAGCAGGAAAAAGCAAAAAATTTCAGAATTGCACCTTGCAATGTGGAGAAATTACTGTTTGTGCATTTACAATATTCATTGATTTTTACCATTGAAAAACGTCCAGAAATGATTGAAGCTACTGACTGAATGAAAGTAGCTGGCATCTCACTCTCTTTGAATCTTCTTTATCATGCTAAGAGGAGCAGGAAAAAGCAAAAAATTTCAGAATTGCACCTTGCAATGCAGAGAAATTACTGTTTGTGCATTTACAATATTCATTGATTTTTGCCATTGAAAAACATCATGTTATTCATATACCAGAAATGTTTGAAGCTACTGACTGAATGAAAGGAGCTGGCATCTCACTCTCTTTGAATCTTCTTTATCATGCTAAGAGGAGCAGGAAAAAGCAAAAAATTTCAGAATTGCACCTTGCAATGTGGAGAAATTACTGTTTGTGCATTTACAATATTCATTGATTTTTACCATTGAAAAACGTCCAGAAATGATTGAAGCTACTGACTGAATGAAAGTAGCTGGCATCTCACTCTCTTTGAATCTTCTTTATCATGCTAAGAGGAGCAGGAAAAAGCAAAAAATTTCAGACTTGCACCTTGCAATGCGGAGAAATTACTGTTTGTGCATTTACAATATTCATTGATTTTTGCCATTGAAAAACATCATGTTATTCATATACCAGAAATGTTTGAAGCTACTGACTGAATGAAAGGAGCTGGCATCTCACTCTCTTTGAATCTTCTTTATCATGCTAAGAGGAGCAGGAAAAAGCAAAAAATTTCAGAATTGCACCTTGCAATGCGGAGAAATTACTGTTTGTGCATTTACAATATTCATTGATTTTTGCCATTGAAAAACGTCCAGAAATGATTGAAGCTACTGACTGAATGAAAGGAGCTGGCATCTCACTCTCTTTGAATCTTGTTTATCATGCTAAGAGGAGCAGGAAAAAGCAAAAAATTTCAGAATTGCACCTTGCAATGCGGAGAAATTACTGTTTGTGCATTTACAATATTCATTGATTTTTGCCATTGAAAAACGTCCAGAAATGATTGAAGCTACTGACTGAATGAAAGGAGCTGGCATCTCACTCTCTTTGAATCTTCTTTATCATGCTAAGAGGAGCAGGAAAAAGCAAAAAATTTCAGAATTGCACCTTGCAATGCGGAGAAATTACTGTTTGTGCATTTACAATATTCATTGATTTTTGCCATTGAAAAACATCATGTTATTCATATACCAGAAATGATTGAAGCTACTGACTGAATGAAAGGAGCTGGCATCTCACTCTCTTTGAATCTTCTTTATCATGCTAAGAGGAGCAGGAAAAAGCAAAAAATTTCAGAATTGCACCTTGCAATGCGGAGAAATTACTGTTTGTGCATTTACAATATTCATTGATTTTTGCCATTGAAAAACGTCCAGAAATGATTGAAGCTACTGACTGAATGAAAGGAACTGGCATCTCACTCTCTTTGAATCTTCTTTATCATGCTAAGAGGAGCAGGAAAAAGCAAAAAATTTCAGAATTGCACCTTGCAATGCGGAGAAATTACTGTTTGTGCATTTACAAAATTCATTGATTTTTGCCATTGAAAAACATCATGTTATTCATATACCAGAAATGTTTGAAGCTACTGACTGAATGAAAGGAGCTGACATCTCACTCTCTTTGAATCTTCTTTAT
The DNA here is from genome assembly GCF_046119375.1 of Phyllobates terribilis. Lineage (NCBI taxonomy): Eukaryota > Metazoa > Chordata > Amphibia > Anura > Dendrobatidae > Phyllobates > Phyllobates terribilis. The sequence goes on along the minus strand of NW_027365168.1, from coordinate 67,064 downwards.
CATGCTAAGAGGAGCAGGAAAAAGCAAAAAATTTCAGAATTGCACCTTGCAATGCGGAGAAATTACTGTTTGTGCATTTACAATATTCATTGATTTTTGCCATTGAAAAACGTCCAGAAATGATTGAAGCTACTGACTGAATGAAAGGAGCTGGCATCTCACTCTCTTTGAATCTTCTTTATCATGCTAAGAGGAGCAGGAAAAAGCAAAAAATTTCAGAATTGCACCTTGCAATGCGGAGAAATTACTGTTTGTGCATTTACAATATTCATTGATTTTTGCCATTGAAAAACGTCCAGAAATGATTGAAGCTACTGACTGAATGAAAGGAGCTGGCATCTCACTCTCTTTGAATCTTCTTTATCATGCTAAGAGGAGCAGGAAAAAGCAAAAAATTTCAGAATTGCACCTTGCAATGCGGAGAAATTACTGTTTGTGCATTTACAATATTCATTGATTTTTGCCATTGAAAAACATCATGTTATTCATATACCAGAAATGATTGAAGCTACTGACTGAATGAAAGGAGCTGGCATCTCACTCTCTTTGAATCTTCTTTATCATGCTAAGCGGAGCAGGAAAAAGCAAAAAATTTCAGAATTGCACCTTGCAATGCGGAGAAATTACTGTTTGTGCATTTACAATATTCATTGATTTTTGCCATTGAAAAACGTCCAGAAATGATTGAAGCTACTGACTGAATGAAAGGAACTGGCATCTCACTCTCTTTGAATCTTCTTTATCATGCTAAGAGGAGCAGGAAAAAGCAAAAAATTTCAGAATTGCACCTTGCAATGCGGAGAAATTACTGTTTGTGCATTTACAAAATTCATTGATTTTTGCCATTGAAAAACATCATGTTATTCATATACCAGAAATGTTTGAAGCTACTGACTGAATGAAAGGAGCTGACATCTCACTCTCTTTGAATCTTCTTTATCATGCTAAGAGGAGCAGGAAAAAGCAAAAAATTTCAGAATTGCACCTTGCAATGCGGAGAAATTACTGTTTGTGCATTTACAATATTCATTGATTTTTGCCATTGAAAAACGTCCAGAAATGATTGAAGCTACTGACTGAATGAAAGGAGCTGGCATCTCACTCTCTTTGAATCTTCTTTATCATGCTAAGAGGAGCAGGAAAAAGCAAAAAATTTCAGAATTGCACCTTGCAATGCGGAGAAATTACTGTTTGTGCATTTACAATATTCATTGATTTTTGCCATTGAAAAACATCATGTTATTCATATACCAGAAATGATTGAAGCTACTGACTGAATGAAAGGAGCTGGCATCTCACTCTCTTTGAATCTTCTTTATCATGCTAAGAGGAGCAGGAAAAAGCAAAAAATTTCAGAATTGCACCTTGCAATGTGGAGAAATTACTGTTTGTGCATTTACAATATTCATTGATTTTTACCATTGAAAAACGTCCAGAAATGATTGAAGCTACTGACTGAATGAAAGTAGCTGGCATCTCACTCTCTTTGAATCTTCTTTATCATGCTAAGAGGAGCAGGAAAAAGCAAAAAATTTCAGACTTGCACCTTGCAATGCGGAGAAATTACTGTTTGTGCATTTACAATATTCATTGATTTTTGCCATTGAAAAACATCATGTTATTCATATACCAGAAATGTTTGAAGCTACTGACTGAATGAAAGGAGCTGGCATCTCACTCTCTTTGAATCTTCTTTATCATGCTAAGAGGAGCAGGAAAAAGCAAAAAATATCAGAATTGCACCTTGCAATGCGGAGAAATTACTGTTTGTGCATTTACAATATTCATTGATTTTTGCCATTGAAAAACGTCCAGAAATGATTGAAGCTACTGACTGAATGAAAGGAGCTGGCATCTCACTCTCTTTGAATCTTGTTTATCATGCTAAGAGGAGCAGGAAAAAGCAAAAAATTTCAGAATTGCACCTTGCAATGCGGAGAAATTACTGTTTGTGCATTTACAATATTCATTGATTTTTGCCATTGAAAAACGTCCAGAAATGATTGAAGCTACTGACTGAATGAAAGGAGCTGGCATCTCACTCTCTTTGAATCTTCTTTATCATGCTAAGAGGAGCAGGAAAAAGCAAAAAAATTCAGAATTGCACCTTGCAATGCGGAGAAATTACTGTTTGTGCATTTACAATATTCATTGATTTTTGCCATTGAAAAACATCATGTTATTCATATACCAGAAATGATTGAAGCTACTGACTGAATGAAAGGAGCTGGCATCTCACTCTCTTTGAATCTTCTTTATCATGCTAAGAGGAGCAGGAAAAAGCAAAAAATTTCAGAATTGCACCTTGCAATGCGGAGAAATTACTGTTTGTGCATTTACAATATTCATTGATTTTTGCCATTGAAAAACGTCCAGAAATGATTGAAGCTACTGACTGAATGAAAGGAACTGGCATCTCACTCTCTTTGAATCTTCTTTATCATGCTAAGAGGAGCAGGAAAAAGCAAAAAATTTCAGAATTGCACCTTGCAATGCGGAGAAATTACTGTTTGTGCATTTACAAAATTCATTGATTTTTGCCATTGAAAAACATCATGTTATTCATATACCAGAAATGTTTGAAGCTACTGACTGAATGAAAGGAGCTGACATCTCACTCTCTTTGAATCTTCTTTATCATGCTAAGAGGAGCAGGAAAAAGCAAAAAATTTCAGAATTGCACCTTGCAATGCGGAGAAATTACTGTTTGTGCATTTACAATATTCATTGATTTTTGCCATTGAAAAACGTCCAGAAATGATTGAAGCTACTGACTGAATGAAAGGAGCTGGCATCTCACTCTCTTTGAATCTTCTTTATCATGCTAAGAGGAGCAGGAAAAAGCAAAAAATTTCAGAATTGCACCTTGCAATGCGGAGAAATTACTGTTTGTGCATTTACAATATTCATTGATTTTTGCCATTGAAAAACGTCCAGAAATGATTGAAGCTACTGACTGAATGAAAGGAGCTGGCATCTCACTCTCTTTGAATCCTCTTTATCATGCTAAGAGGAGCAGGAAAAAGCAAAAAATTTCAGAATTGCACCTTGCAATGCGGAGAAATTACTGTTTGTGCATTTACAATATTCATTGATTTTTGCCATTGAAAAACATCATGTTATTCATATACCAGAAATGATTGAAGCTACTGACTGAATGAAAGGAGCTGGCATCTCACTCTCTTTGAATCTTCTTTATCATGCTAAGCGGAGCAGGAAAAAGCAAAAAATTTCAGAATTGCACCTTGCAATGCGGAGAAATTACTGTTTGTGCATTTACAATATTCATTGATTTTTACCATTGAAAAACGTCCAGAAATGATTGAAGCTACTGACTGAATGAAAGTAGCTGGCATCTCACTCTCTTTGAATCTTCTTTATCATGCTAAGAGGAGCAGGAAAAAGCAAAAAATTTCAGAATTGCACCTTGCAATGCAGAGAAATTACTGTTTGTGCATTTACAATATTCATTGATTTTTGCCATTGAAAAACATCATGTTATTCATATACCAGAAATGTTTGAAGCTACTGACTGAATGAAAGGAGCTGGCATCTCACTCTCTTTGAATCTTCTTTATCATGCTAAGAGGAGCAGGAAAAAGCAAAAAATTTCAGAATTGCACCTTGCAATGTGGAGAAATTACTGTTTGTGCATTTACAATATTCATTGATTTTTACCATTGAAAAACGTCCAGAAATGATTGAAGCTACTGACTGAATGAAAGTAGCTGGCATCTCACTCTCTTTGAATCTTCTTTATCATGCTAAGAGGAGCAGGAAAAAGCAAAAAATTTCAGACTTGCACCTTGCAATGCGGAGAAATTACTGTTTGTGCATTTACAATATTCATTGATTTTTGCCATTGAAAAACATCATGTTATTCATATACCAGAAATGTTTGAAGCTACTGACTGAATGAAAGGAGCTGGCATCTCACTCTCTTTGAATCTTCTTTATCATGCTAAGAGGAGCAGGAAAAAGCAAAAAATTTCAGAATTGCACCTTGCAATGCGGAGAAATTACTGTTTGTGCATTTACAATATTCATTGATTTTTGCCATTGAAAAACGTCCAGAAATGATTGAAGCTACTGACTGAATGAAAGGAGCTGGCATCTCACTCTCTTTGAATCTTGTTTATCATGCTAAGAGGAGCAGGAAAAAGCAAAAAATTTCAGAATTGCACCTTGCAATGCGGAGAAATTACTGTTTGTGCATTTACAATATTCATTGATTTTTGCCATTGAAAAACGTCCAGAAATGATTGAAGCTACTGACTGAATGAAAGGAGCTGGCATCTCACTCTCTTTGAATCTTCTTTATCATGCTAAGAGGAGCAGGAAAAAGCAAAAAATTTCAGAATTGCACCTTGCAATGCGGAGAAATTACTGTTTGTGCATTTACAATATTCATTGATTTTTGCCATTGAAAAACATCATGTTATTCATATACCAGAAATGATTGAAGCTACTGACTGAATGAAAGGAGCTGGCATCTCACTCTCTTTGAATCTTCTTTATCATGCTAAGAGGAGCAGGAAAAAGCAAAAAATTTCAGAATTGCACCTTGCAATGCGGAGAAATTACTGTTTGTGCATTTACAATATTCATTGATTTTTGCCATTGAAAAACGTCCAGAAATGATTGAAGCTACTGACTGAATGAAAGGAACTGGCATCTCACTCTCTTTGAATCTTCTTTATCATGCTAAGAGGAGCAGGAAAAAGCAAAAAATTTCAGAATTGCACCTTGCAATGCGGAGAAATTACTGTTTGTGCATTTACAAAATTCATTGATTTTTGCCATTGAAAAACATCATGTTATTCATATACCAGAAATGTTTGAAGCTACTGACTGAATGAAAGGAGTTGACATCTCACTCTCTTTGAATCTTCTTTATCATGCTAAGAGGAGCAGGAAAAAGCAAAAAATTTCAGAATTGCACCTTGCAATGCGGAGAAATTACTGTTTGTGCATTTACAATATTCATTGATTTTTGCCATTGAAAAACGTCCAGAAATGATTGAAGCTACTGACTGAATGAAAGGAGCTGGCATCTCACTCTCTTTGAATCTTCTTTATCATGCTAAGAGGAGCAGGAAAAAGCAAAAAATTTCAGAATTGCACCTTGCAATGCGGAGAAATTACTGTTTGTGCATTTACAATATTCATTGATTTTTGCCATTGAAAAACGTCCAGAAATGATTGAAGCTACTGACTGAATGAAAGGAGCTGGCATCTCACTCTCTTTGAATCTTCTTTATCATGCTAAGAGGAGCAGGAAAAAGCAAAAAATTTCAGAATTGCACCTTGCAATGCGGAGAAATTACTGTTTGTGCATTTACAATATTCATTGATTTTTGCCATTGAAAAACATCATGTTATTCATATACCAGAAATGATTGAAGCTACTGACTGAATGAAAGGAGCTGGCATCTCACTCTCTTTGAATCTTCTTTATCATGCTAAGCGGAGCAGGAAAAAGCAAAAAATTTCAGAATTGCACCTTGCAATGCGGAGAAATTACTGTTTGTGCATTTACAATATTCATTGATTTTTGCCATTGAAAAACGTCCAGAAATGATTGAAGCTACTGACTGAATGAAAGGAACTGGCATCTCACTCTCTTTGAATCTTCTTTATCATGCTAAGAGGAGCAGGAAAAAGCAAAAAATTTCAGAATTGCACCTTGCAATGCGGAGAAATTACTGTTTGTGCATTTACAAAATTCATTGATTTTTGCCATTGAAAAACATCATGTTATTCATATACCAGAAATGTTTGAAGCTACTGACTGAATGAAAGGAGCTGACATCTCACTCTCTTTGAATCTTCTTTATCATGCTAAGAGGAGCAGGAAAAAGCAAAAAATTTCAGAATTGCACCTTGCAATGCGGAGAAATTACTGTTTGTGCATTTACAATATTCATTGATTTTTGCCATTGAAAAACGTCCAGAAATGATTGAAGCTACTGACTGAATGAAAGGAGCTGGCATCTCACTCTCTTTGAATCTTCTTTATCATGCTAAGAGGAGCAGGAAAAAGCAAAAAATTTCAGAATTGCACCTTGCAATGCGGAGAAATTACTGTTTGTGCATTTACAATATTCATTGATTTTTGCCATTGAAAAACATCATGTTATTCATATACCAGAAATGATTGAAGCTACTGACTGAATGAAAGGAGCTGGCATCTCACTCTCTTTGAATCTTCTTTATCATGCTAAGAGGAGCAGGAAAAAGCAAAAAATTTCAGAATTGCACCTTGCAATGCGGAGAAATTACTGTTTGTGCATTTACAATATTCATTGATTTTTGCCATTGAAAAACATCATGTTATTCATATACCAGAAATGATTGAAGCTACTGACTGAATGAAAGGAGCTGGCATCTCACTCTCTTTGAATCTTCTTTATCATGCTAAGCGGAGCAGGAAAAAGCAAAAAATTTCAGAATTGCACCTTGCAATGCGGAGAAATTACTGTTTGTGCATTTACAATATTCATTGATTTTTACCATTGAAAAACGTCCAGATATGATTGAAGCTACTGACTGAATGAAAGTAGCTGGCATCTCACTCTCTTTGAATCTTCTTTATCATGCTAAGAGGAGCAGGAAAAAGCAAAAAATTTCAGAATTGCACCTTGCAATGCAGAGAAATTACTGTTTGTGCATTTACAATATTCATTGATTTTTGCCATTGAAAAACATCATGTTATTCATATACCAGAAATGTTTGAAGCTACTGACTGAATGAAAGGAGCTGGCATCTCACTCTCTTTGAATCTTCTTTATCATGCTAAGAGGAGCAGGAAAAAGCAAAAAATTTCAGAATTGCACCTTGCAATGTGGAGAAATTACTGTTTGTGCATTTACAATATTCATTGATTTTTACCATTGAAAAACGTCCAGAAATGATTGAAGCTACTGACTGAATGAAAGTAGCTGGCATCTCACTCTCTTTGAATCTTCTTTATCATGCTAAGAGGAGCAGGAAAAAGCAAAAAATTTCAGACTTGCACCTTGCAATGCGGAGAAATTACTGTTTGTGCATTTACAATATTCATTGATTTTTGCCTTTGAAAAACATCATGTTATTCATATACCAGAAATGTTTGAAGCTACTGACTGAATGAAAGGAGCTGGCATCTCACTCTCTTTGAATCTTCTTTATCATGCTAAGAGGAGCAGGAAAAAGCAAAAAATTTCAGAATTGCACCTTGCAATGCGGAGAAATTACTGTTTGTGCATTTACAATATTCATTGATTTTTGCCATTGAAAAACGTCCAGAAATGATTGAAGCTACTGACTGAATGAAAGGAGCTGGCATCTCACTCTCTTTGAATCTTCTTTATCATGCTAAGAGGAGCAGGAAAAAGCAAAAAATTTCAGAATTGCACCTTGCAATGCGGAGAAATTACTGTTTGTGCATTTACAATATTCATTGATTTTTGCCATTGAAAAACGTCCAGAAATGATTGAAGCTACTGACTGAATGAAAGGAGCTGGCATCTCACTCTCTTTGAATCTTCTTTATCATGCTAAGAGGAGCAGGAAAAAGCAAAAAATTTCAGAATTGCACCTTGCAATGCGGAGAAATTACTGTTTGTGCATTTACAATATTCATTGATTTTTGCCATTGAAAAACATCATGTTATTCATATACCAGAAATGATTGAAGCTACTGACTGAATGAAAGGAGCTGGCATCTCACTCTCTTTGAATCTTCTTTATCATGCTAAGAGGAGCAGGAAAAAGCAAAAAAATTCAGAATTGCACCTTGCAATGCGGAGAAATTACTGTTTGTGCATTTACAATATTCATTGATTTTTGCCATTGAAAAACGTCCAGAAATGATTGAAGCTACTGACTGAATGAAAGGAACTGGCATCTCACTCTCTTTGAATCTTCTTTATCATGCTAAGAGGAGCAGGAAAAAGCAAAAAATTTCAGAATTGCACCTTGCAATGCGGAGAAATTACTGTTTGTGCATTTACAAAATTCATTGATTTTTGCCATTGAAAAACATCATGTTATTCATATACCAGAAATGTTTGAAGCTACTGACTGAATGAAAGGAGCTGACATCTCACTCTCTTTGAATCTTCTTTATCATGCTAAGAGGAGCAGGAAAAAGCAAAAAATTTCAGAATTGCACCTTGCAATGCGGAGAAATTACTGTTTGTGCATTTACAATATTCATTGATTTTTGCCATTGAAAAACGTCCAGAAATGATTGAAGCTACTGACTGAATGAAAGGAGCTGGCATCTCACTCTCTTTGAATCTTCTTTATCATGCTAAGAGGAGCAGGAAAAAGCAAAAAATTTCAGAATTGCACCTTGCAATGCGGAGAAATTACTGTTTGTGCATTTACAATATTCATTGATTTTTGCCATTGAAAAACGTCCAGAAATGATTGAAGCTACTGACTGAATGAAAGGAGCTGGCATCTCACTCTCTTTGAATCTTCTTTATCATGCTAAGAGGAGCAGGAAAAAGCAAAAAATTTCAGAATTGCACCTTGCAATGCGGAGAAATTACTGTTTGTGCATTTACAATATTCATTGATTTTTGCCATTGAAAAACATCATGTTATTCATATACCAGAAATGATTGAAGCTACTGACTGAATGAAAGGAGCTGGCATCTCACTCTCTTTGAATCTTCTTTATCATGCTAAGCGGAGCAGGAAAAAGAAAAAATTTCAGAATTGCACCTTGCAATGCGGAGAAATTACTGTTTGTGCATTTACAATATTCATTGATTTTTGCCATTGAAAAACGTCCAGAAATGATTGAAGCTACTGACTGAATGAAAGGAACTGGCATCTCACTCTCTTTGAATCTTCTTTATCATGCTAAGAGGAGCAGGAAAAAGCAAAAAATTTCAGAATTGCACCTTGCAATGCGGAGAAATTACTGTTTGTGCATTTACAAAATTCATTGATTTTTGCCATTGAAAAACATCATGTTATTCATATACCAGAAATGTTTGAAGCTACTGACTGAATGAAAGGAGCTGACATCTCACTCTCTTTGAATCTTCTTTATCATGCTAAGAGGAGCAGGAAAAAGCAAAAAATTTCAGAATTGCACCTTGCAATGCGGAGAAATTACTGTTTGTGCATTTACAATATTCATTGATTTTTGCCATTGAAAAACGTCCAGAAATGATTGAAGCTACTGACTGAATGAAAGGAGCTGGCATCTCACTCTCTTTGAATCTTCTTTATCATGCTAAGAGGAGCAGGAAAAAGCAAAAAATTTCAGAATTGCACCTTGCAATGCGGAGAAATTACTGTTTGTGCATTTACAATATTCATTGATTTTTGCCATTGAAAAACATCATGTTATTCATATACCAGAAATGATTGAAGCTACTGACTGAATGAAAGGAGCTGGCATCTCACTCTCTTTGAATCTTCTTTATCATGCTAAGAGGAGCAGGAAAAAGCAAAAAATTTCAGAATTGCACCTTGCAATGTGGAGAAATTACTGTTTGTGCATTTACAATATTCATTGATTTTTACCATTGAAAAACGTCCAGAAATGATTGAAGCTACTGACTGAATGAAAGTAGCTGGCATCTCACTCTCTTTGAATCTTCTTTATCATGCTAAGAGGAGCAGGAAAAAGCAAAAAATTTCAGACTTGCACCTTGCAATGCGGAGAAATTACTGTTGGTGCATTTACAATATTCATTGATTTTTGCCATTGAAAAACATCATGTTATTCATATACCAGAAATGTTTGAAGCTACTGACTGAATGAAAGGAGCTGGCATCTCACTCTCTTTGAATCTTCTTTATCATGCTAAGAGGAGCAGGAAAAAGCAAAAAATTTCAGAATTGCACCTTGCAATGCGGAGAAATTACTGTTTGTGCATTTACAATATTCATTGATTTTTGCCATTGAAAAACGTCCAGAAATGATTGAAGCTACTGACTGAATGAAAGGAGCTGGCATCTCACTCTCTTTGAATCTTGTTTATCATGCTAAGAGGAGCAGGAAAAAGCAAAAAATTTCAGAATTGCACCTTGCAATGCGGAGAAATTACTGTTTGTGCATTTACAATATTCATTGATTTTTGCCATTGAAAAACGTCCAGAAATGATTGAAGCTACTGACTGAATGAAAGGAGCTGGCATCTCACTCTCTTTGAATCTTCTTTATCATGCTAAGAGGAGCAGGAAAAAGCAAAAAAATTCAGAATTGCACCTTGCAATGCGGAGAAATTACTGTTTGTGCATTTACAATATTCATTGATTTTTGCCATTGAAAAACATCATGTTATTCATATACCAGAAATGATTGAAGCTACTGACTGAATGAAAGGAGCTGGCATCTCACTCTCTTTGAATCTTCTTTATCATGCTAAGAGGAGCAGGAAAAAGCAAAAAATTTCAGAATTGCACCTTGCAATGCGGAGAAATTACTGTTTGTGCATTTACAATATTCATTGATTTTTGCCATTGAAAAACGTCCAGAAATGATTGAAGCTACTGACTGAATGAAAGGAACTGGCATCTCACTCTCTTTGAATCTTCTTTATCATGCTAAGAGGAGCAGGAAAAAGCAAAAAATTTCAGAATTGCACCTTGCAATGCGGAGAAATTACTGTTTGTGCATTTACAAAATTCATTGATTTTTGCCATTGAAAAACATCATGTTATTCATATACCAGAAATGTTTGAAGCTACTGACTGAATGAAAGGAGCTGACATCTCACTCTCTTTGAATCTTCTTTATCATGCTAAGAGGAGCAGGAAAAAGCAAAAAATTTCAGAATTGCACCTTGCAATGCGGAGAAATTACTGTTTGTGCATTTACAATATTCATTGATTTTTGCCATTGAAAAACGTCCAGAAATGATTGAAGCTACTGACTGAATGAAAGGAGCTGGCATCTCACTCTCTTTGAATCTTCTTTATCATGCTAAGAGGAGCAGGAAAAAGCAAAAAATTTCAGAATTGCACCTTGCAATGCGGAGAAATTACTGTTTGTGCATTTACAATATTCATTGATTTTTGCCATTGAAAAACGTCCAGAAATGATTGAAGCTACTGACTGAATGAAAGGAGCTGGCATCTCACTCTCTTTGAATCTTCTTTATCATGCTAAGAGGAGCAGGAAAAAGCAAAAAATTTCAGAATTGCACCTTGCAATGCGGAGAAATTACTGTTTGTGCATTTACAATATTCATTGATTTTTGCCATTGAAAAACATCATGTTATTCATATACCAGAAATGATTGAAGCTACTGACTGAATGAAAGGAGCTGGCATCTCACTCTCTTTGAATCTTCTTTATCATGCTAAGCGGAGCAGGAAAAAGCAAAAAATTTCAGAATTGCACCTTGCAATGCGGAGAAATTACTGTTTGTGCATTTACAATATTCATTGATTTTTGCCATTGAAAAACGTCCAGAAATGATTGAAGCTACTGACTGAATGAAAGGAACTGGCATCTCACTCTCTTTGAATCTTCTTTATCATGCTAAGAGGAGCAGGAAAAAGCAAAAAATTTCAGAATTGCACCTTGCAATGCGGAGAAATTACTGTTTGTGCATTTACAAAATTCATTGATTTTTGCCATTGAAAAACATCATGTTATTCATATACCAGAAATGTTTGAAGCTACTGACTGAATGAAAGGAGCTGACATCTCACTCTCTTTGAATCTTCTTTATCATGCTAAGAGGAGCAGGAAAAAGCAAAAAATTTCAGAATTGCACCTTGCAATGCGGAGAAATTACTGTTTGTGCATTTACAATATTCATTGATTTTTGCCATTGAAAAACGTCCAGAAATGATTGAAGCTACTGACTGAATGAAAGGAGCTGGCATCTCACTCTCTTTGAATCTTCTTTATCATGCTAAGAGGAGCAGGAAAAAGCAAAAAATTTCAGAATTGCACCTTGCAATGCGGAGAAATTACTGTTTGTGCATTTACAATATTCATTGATTTTTGCCATTGAAAAACATCATGTTATTCATATACCAGAAATGATTGAAGCTACTGACTGAATGAAAGGAGCTGGCATCTCACTCTCTTTGAATCTTCTTTATCATGCTAAGAGGAGCAGGAAAAAGCAAAAAATTTCAGAATTGCACCTTGCAATGTGGAGAAATTACTGTTTGTGCATTTACAATATTCATTGATTTTTACCATTGAAAAACGTCCAGAAATGATTGAAGCTACTGACTGAATGAAAGTAGCTGGCATCTCACTCTCTTTGAATCTTCTTTATCATGCTAAGAGGAGCAGGAAAAAGCAAAAAATTTCAGACTTGCACCTTGCAATGCGGAGAAATTACTGTTTGTGCATTTACAATATTCATTGATTTTTGCCATTGAAAAACATCATGTTATTCATATACCAGAAATGTTTGAAGCTACTGACTGAATGAAAGGAGCTGGCATCTCACTCTCTTTGAATCTTCTTTATCATGCTAAGAGGAGCAGGAAAAAGCAAAAAATTTCAGAATTGCACCTTGCAATGCGGAGAAATTACTGTTTGTGCATTTACAATATTCATTGATTTTTGCCATTGAAAAACGTCCAGAAATGATTGAAGCTACTGACTGAATGAAAGGAGCTGGCATCTCACTCTCTTTGAATCTTGTTTATCATGCTAAGAGGAGCAGGAAAAAGCAAAAAATTTCAGAATTGCACCTTGCAATGCGGAGAAATTACTGTTTGTGCATTTACAATATTCATTGATTTTTGCCATTGAAAAACGTCCAGAAATGATTGAAGCTACTGACTGAATGAAAGGAGCTGGCATCTCACTCTCTTTGAATCTTCTTTATCATGCTAAGAGGAGCAGGAAAAAGCAAAAAAATTCAGAATTGCACCTTGCAATGCGGAGAAATTACTGTTTGTGCATTTACAATATTCATTGATTTTTGCCATTGAAAAACATCATGTTATTCATATACCAGAAATGATTGAAGCTACTGACTGAATGAAAGGAGCTGGCATCTCACTCTCTTTGAATCTTCTTTATCATGCTAAGAGGAGCAGGAAAAAGCAAAAAATTTCAGAATTGCACCTTGCAATGCGGAGAAATTACTGTTTGTGCATTTACAATATTCATTGATTTTTGCCATTGAAAAACGTCCAGAAATGATTGAAGCTACTGACTGAATGAAAGGAACTGGCATCTCACTCTCTTTGAATCTTCTTTATCATGCTAAGAGGAGCAGGAAAAAGCAAAAAATTTCAGAATTGCACCTTGCAATGCGGAGAAATTACTGTTTGTGCATTTACAAAATTCATTGATTTTTGCCATTGAAAAACATCATGTTATTCATATACCAGAAATGTTTGAAGCTACTGACTGAATGAAAGGAGCTGACATCTCACTCTCTTTGAATCTTCTTTATCATGCTAAGAGGAGCAGGAAAAAGCAAAAAATTTCAGAATTGCACCTTGCAATGCGGAGAAATTACTGTTTGTGCATTTACAATATTCATTGATTTTTGCCATTGAAAAACGTCCAGAAATGATTGAAGCTACTGACTGAATGAAAGGAGCTGGCATCTCACTCTCTTTGAATCTTCTTTATCATGCTAAGAGGAGCAGGAAAAAGCAAAAAATTTCAGAATTGCACCTTGCAATGCGGAGAAATTACTGTTTGTGCATTTACAATATTCATTGATTTTTGCCATTGAAAAACATCATGTTATTCATATACCAGAAATGTTTGAAGCTACTGACTGAATGAAAGGAGCTGGCATCTCACTCTCTTTGAATCTTCTTTATCATGCTAAGAGGAGCAGGAAAAAGCAAAAAATTTCAGAATTGCACCTTGCAATGCGGAGAAATTACTGTTTGTGCATTTACAATATTCATTGATTTTTGCCATTGAAAAACGTCCAGAAATGATTGAAGCTACTGACTGAATGAAAGGAGCTGGCATCTCACTCTCTTTGAATCTTCTTTATCATGCTAAGAGGAGCAGGAAAAAGCAAAAAATTTCAGAATTGCACCTTGCAATGCGGAGAAATTACTGTTTGTGCATTTACAATATTCATTGATTTTTGCCATTGAAAAACATCATGTTATTCATATACCAGAAATGTTTGAAGCTACTGACTGAATGAAAGGAGCTGGCATCTCACTCTCTTTGAATCTTCTTTATCATGCTAAGAGGAGCAGGAAAAAGCAAAAAATTTCAGAATTGCACCTTGCAATGCGGAGAAATTACTGTTTGTGCATTTACAATATTCATTGATTTTTGCCATTGAAAAACGTCCAGAAATGATTGAAGCTACTGACTGAATGAAAGGAGCTGGCATCTCACTCTCTTTGAATCTTCTTTATCATGCTAAGAGGAGCAGGAAAAAGCAAAAAATTTCAGAATTGCACCTTGCAATGCGGAGAAATTACTGTTTGTGCATTTACAATATTCATTGATTTTTGCCATTGAAAAACGTCCAGAAATGATTGAAGCTACTGACTGAATGAAAGGAACTGGCATCTCACTCTCTTTGAATCTTCTTTATCATGCTAAGAGGAGCAGGAAAAAGCAAAAAATTTCAGAATTGCACCTTGCAATGCGGAGAAATTACTGTTTGTGCATTTACAAAATTCATTGATTTTTGCCATTGAAAAACATCATGTTATTCATATACCAGAAATGTTTGAAGCTACTGACTGAATGAAAGGAGCTGACATCTCACTCTCTTTGAATCTTCTTTATCATGCTAAGAGGAGCAGGAAAAAGCAAAAAATTTCAGAATTGCACCTTGCAATGCGGAGAAATTACTGTTTGTGCATTTACAATATTCATTGATTTTTGCCATTGAAAAACGTCTAGAAATGATTGAAGCTACTGACTGAATGAAAGGAGCTGGCATCTCACTCTCTTTGAATCTTCTTTATCATGCTAAGAGGAGCAGGAAAAAGCAAAAAATTTCAGAATTGCACCTTGCAATGCGGAGAAATTACTGTTTGTGCATTTACAATATTCATTGATTTTTGCCATTGAAAAACATCATGTTATTCATATACCAGAAATGTTTGAAGCTACTGACTGAATGAAAGGAGCTGGCATCTCACTCTCTTTGAATCTTCTTTATCATGCTAAGAGGAGCAGGAAAAAGCAAAAAATTTCAGAATTGCACCTTGCAATGCGGAGAAATTACTGTTTGTGCATTTACAATATTCATTGATTTTTGCCATTGAAAAACGTCCAGAAATGATTGAAGCTACTGACTGAATGAAAGGAGCTGGCATCTCACTCTCTTTGAATCTTCTTTATCATGCTAAGAGGAGCAGGAAAAAGCAAAAAATTTCAGAATTGCACCTTGCAATGCGGAGAAATTACTGTTTGTGCATTTACAATATTCATTGATTTTTGCCATTGAAAAACGTCCAGAAATGATTGAAGCTACTGACTGAATGAAAGGAACTGGCATCTCACTCTCTTTGAATCTTCTTTATCATGCTAAGAGGAGCAGGAAAAAGCAAAAAATTTCAGAATTGCACCTTGCAATGCGGAGAAATTACTGTTTGTGCATTTACAAAATTCATTGATTTTTGCCATTGAAAAACATCATGTTATTCATATACCAGAAATGTTTGAAGCTACTGACTGAATGAAAGGAGCTGACATCTCACTCTCTTTGAATCTTCTTTATCATGCTAAGAGGAGCAGGAAAAAGCAAAAAATTTCAGAATTGCACCTTGCAATGCGGAGAAATTACTGTTTGTGCATTTACAATATTCATTGATTTTTGCCATTGAAAAACGTCCAGAAATGATTGAAGCTACTGACTGAATGAAAGGAGCTGGCATCTCACTCTCTTTGAATCTTCTTTATCATGCTAAGAGGAGCAGGAAAAAGCAAAAAATTTCAGAATTGCACCTTGCAATGCGGAGAAATTACTGTTTGTGCATTTACAATATTCATTGATTTTTGCCATTGAAAAACATCATGTTATTCATATACCAGAAATGTTTGAAGCTACTGACTGAATGAAAGGAGCTGGCATCTCACTCTCTTTGAATCTTCTTTATCATGCTAAGAGGAGCAGGAAAAAGCAAAAAATTTCAGAATTGCACCTTGCAATGCGGAGAAATTACTGTTTGTGCATTTACAATATTCATTGATTTTTGCCATTGAAAAACATCATGTTATTCATATACCAGAAATGATTGAAGCTACTGACTGAATGAAAGGAGCTGGCATCTCACTCTCTTTGAATCTTCTTTATCATGCTAAGAGGAGCAGGAAAAAGCAAAAAATTTCAGAATTGCACCTTGCAATGCGGAGAAATTACTGTTTGTGCATTTACAATATTCATTGATTTTTGCCATTGAAAAACGTCCAGAAATGATTGAAGCTACTGACTGAATGAAAGGAGCTGGCATCTCACTCTCTTTGAATCTTCTTTATCATGCTAAGAGGAGCAGGAAAAAGCAAAAAATTTCAGAATTGCACCTTGCAATGCGGAGAAATTACTGTTTGTGCATTTACAATATTCATTGATTTTTGCCATTGAAAAACATCATGTTATTCATATACCAGAAATGTTTGAAGCTACTGACTGAATGAAAGGAGCTGGCATCTCACTCTCTTTGAATCTTCTTTATCATGCTAAGAGGAGCAGGAAAAAGCAAAAAATTTCAGAATTGCACCTTGCAATGCGGAGAAATTACTGTTTGTGCATTTACAATATTCATTGATTTTTGCCATTGAAAAACGTCCAGAAATGATTGAAGCTACTGACTGAATGAAAGGAGCTGGCATCTCACTCTCTTTGAATCTTCTTTATCATGCTAAGAGGAGCAGGAAAAAGCAAAAAATTTCAGAATTGCACCTTGCAATGCGGAGAAATTACTGTTTGTGCATTTACAATATTCATTGATTTTTGCCATTGAAAAACATCATGTTATTCATATACCAGAAATGATTGAAGCTACTGACTGAATGAAAGGAGCTGGCATCTCGCTCTCTTTGAATCTTCTTTATCATGCTAAGAGGAGCAGGAAAAAGCAAAAAATTTCAGAATTGCACCTTGCAATGCGGAGAAATTACTGTTTGTGCATTTACAATATTCATTGATTTTTGCCATTGAAAAACGTCCAGAAATGATTGAAGCTACTGACTGAATGAAAGGAGCTGGCATCTCACTCTCTTTGAATCTTCTTTATCATGCTAAGAGGAGCAGGAAAAAGCAAAAAATTTCAGAATTGCACCTTGCAATGTGGAGAAATTACTGTTTGTGCATTTACAATATTCATTGATTTTTGCCATTGAAAAACATCATGTTATTCATATACCAGAAATGATTGAAGCTACTGACTGAATGAAAGGAGCTGGCATCTCACTCTCTTTGAATCTTCTTTATCATGCTAAGAGGAGCAGGAAAAAGCAAAAAATTTCAGAATTGCACCTTGCAATGCGGAGAAATTACTGTTTGTGCATTTACAATATTCATTGATTTTTGCCATTGAAAAACGTCCAGAAATGATTGAAGCTACTGACTGAATGAAAGGAGCTGGCATCTCACTCTCTTTGAATCTTCTTTATCATGCTAAGAGGAGCAGGAAAAAGCAAAAAATTTCAGAATTGCACCTTGCAATGCGGAGAAATTACTGTTTGTGCTTTTACAATATTCATTGATTTTTGCCATTGAAAAACATCATGTTATTCATATACCAGAAATGTTTGAAGATACTGACTGAATGAAAGGAGCTGGCATCTAACTCTCTTTGAATCTTCTTTATCATGCTAAGAGGAGCAGGAAAAAGCAAAAAATTTCAGAATTGCACCTTGCAATGCGGAGAAATTACTGTTTGTGCATTTACAATATTCATTGATTTTTGCCATTGAAAAACGTCCAGAAATGATTGAAGCTACTGACTGAATGAAAGGAGCTGGCATCTCACTCTCTTTGAATCTTCTTTATCATGCTAAGAGGAGCAGGAAAAAGCAAAAAATTTCAGAATTGCACCTTGCAATGCGGAGAAATTACTGTTTGTGCATTTACAATATTCATTGATTTTTGCCATTGAAAAACGTCCAGAAATGATTGAAGCTACTGACTGAATGAAAGGAGCTGGCATCTCACTCTCTTTGAATCTTCTTTATCATGCTAAGAGGAGCAGGAAAAAGCAAAAAATTTCAGAATTGCAACTTGCAATGCGGAGAAATTACTGTTTGTGCATTTACAATATTCATTGATTTTTGCCATTGAAAAACATCATGTTATTCATATACCAGAAATGATTGAAGCTACTGACTGAATGAAAGGAGCTGGCATCTCACTCTCTTTGAATCTTCTTTATCATGCTTAGAGGAGCAGGAAAAAGCAAAAAATTTCAGAATTGCACCTTGCAATGCGGAGAAATTACTGTTTGTGCATTTACAATATTCATTGATTTTTGCCATTGAAAAACGTCAAGAAATGATTGAAGCTACTGACTGAATGAAAGGAGCTGGCAACTCACTCTCTTTGAATCTTCTTTATCATGCTAAGAGGAGCAGGAAAAAGCAAAAAATTTCAGAATTGCACCTTGCAATGCGGAGAAATTACTGTTTGTGCTTTTACAATATTCATTGATTTTTGCCATTGAAAAACATCATGTTATTCATATACAAGAAATGTTTGAAGCTACTGACTGAATGAAAGGAGCTGGCATCTCACTCTCTTTGAATCTTCTTTATCATGCTAAGAGGAGCAGGAAAAAGCAAAAAATTTCAGAATTGCACCTTGCAATGCGGAGAAATTACTGTTTGTGCATTTACAATATTCATTGATTTTTGCCATTGAAAAACGTCCAGAAATGATTGAAGCTACTGACTGAATGAAAGGAGCTGGCATCTCACTCTCTTTGAATCTTCTTTATCATGCTAAGAGGAGCAGGAAAAAGCAAAAAATTTCAGAATTGCACCTTGCAATGCGGAGAAATTACTGTTTGTGCTTTTACAATATTCATTGATTTTTGCCTTTGAAAAACATCATGTTATTCATATACCAGAAATGTTTGAAGCTACTGACTGAATGAAAGGAGCTGGCATCTAACTCTCTTTGAATCTTCTTTATCATGCTAAGAGGAGCAGGAAAAAGCAAAAAATTTCAGAATTGCACCTTGCAATGCGGAGAAATTACTGTTTGTGCATTTACAATATTCATTGATTTTTGCCATTGAAAAACGTCCAGAAATGATTGAAGCTACTGACTGAATGAAAGGAGCTGGCATCTCACTCTCTTTGAATCTTCTTTATCATGCTAAGAGGAGCAGGAAAAAGCAAAAAATTTCAGAATTGCACCTTGCAATGCGGAGAAATTACTGTTTGTGCATTTACAATATTCATTGATTTTTGCCATTGAAAAACATCATGTTATTCATATACCAGAAATGATTGAAGCTACTGACTGAATGAAAGGAGCTGGCATCTTACTCTCTTTGAATCTTCTTTGTCATGCTAAGAGGAGCAGGAAAAAGCAAAAAATTTCAGAATTGCACCTTGCAATGCGGAGAAATTACTGTTTGTGCATTTACAATATTCATTGATTTTTGCCATTGAAAAACGTCCAGAAATGATTGAAGCTACTGACTGAATGAAAGGAGCTGGCATCTCACTCTCTTTGAATCTTCTTTATCATGCTAAGAGGAGCAGGAAAAAGCAAAAAATTTCAGAATTGCACCTTGCAATGCGGAGAAATTACTGTTTGTGCATTTACAATATTCATTGATTTTTGCCATTGAAAAACGTCCAGAAATGATTGAAGCTACTGACTGAATGAAAGGAGCTGGCATCTCACTCTCTTTGAATCTTCTTTATCATGCTAAGAGGAGCAGGAAAAAGCAAAAAATTTCAGAATTGCACCTTGCAATGCGGAGAAATTACTGTTTGTGCTTTTACAATATTCATTGATTTTTGCCATTGAAAAACATCATGTTATTCATATACCAGAAATGTTTGAAGATACTGACTGAATGAAAGGAGCTGGCATCTAACTCTCTTTGAATCTTCTTTATCATGCTAAGAGGAGCAGGAAAAAGCAAAAAATTTCAGAATTGCACCTTGCAATGCGGAGAAATTACTGTTTGTGCATTTACAATATTCATTGATTTTTGCCATTGAAAAACGTCCAGAAATGATTGAAGCTACTGACTGAATGAAAGGAGCTGGCATCTCACTCTCTTTGAATCTTCTTTATCATGCTAAGAGGAGCAGGAAAAAGCAAAAAATTTCAGAATTGCAACTTGCAATGCGGAGAAATTACTGTTTGTGCATTTACAATATTCATTGATTTTTGCCATTGAAAAACATCATGTTATTCATATACCAGAAATGATTGAAGCTACTGACTGAATGAAAGGAGCTGGCATCTCACTCTCTTTGAATCTTCTTTATCATGCTAAGAGGAGCAGGAAAAAGCAAAAAATTTCAGAATTGCACCTTGCAATGCGGAGAAATTACTGTTTGTGCATTTACAATATTCATTGATTTTTGCCATTGAAAAACGTCAAGAAATGATTGAAGCTACTGACTGAATGAAAGGAGCTGGCAACTCACTCTCTTTGAATCTTCTTTATCATGCTAAGAGGAGCAGGAAAAAGCAAAAAATTTCAGAATTGCACCTTGCAATGCGGAGAAATTACTGTTTGTGCTTTTACAATATTCATTGATTTTTGCCATTGAAAAACATCATGTTATTCATATACAAGAAATGTTTGAAGCTACTGACTGAATGAAAGGAGCTGGCATCTCACTCTCTTTGAATCTTCTTTATCATGCTAAGAGGAGCAGGAAAAAGCAAAAAATTTCAGAATTGCACCTTGCAATGCGGAGAAATTACTGTTTGTGCATTTACAATATTCATTGATTTTTGCCATTGAAAAACGTCCAGAAATGATTGAAGCTACTGACTGAATGAAAGGAGCTGGCATCTCACTCTCTTTGAATCTTCTTTATCATGCTAAGAGGAGCAGGAAAAAGCAAAAAATTTCAGAATTGCACCTTGCAATGCGGAGAAATTACTGTTTGTGCTTTTACAATATTCATTGATTTTTGCCATTGAAAAACATCATGTTATTCATATACCAGAAATGTTTGAAGCTACTGACTGAATGAAAGGAGCTGGCATCTAACTCTCTTTGAATCTTCTTTATCATGCTAAGAGGAGCAGGAAAAAGCAAAAAATTTCAGAATTGCACCTTGCAATGCGGAGAAATTACTGTTTGTGCATTTACAATATTCATTGATTTTTGCCATTGAAAAACGTCCAGAAATGATTGAAGCTACTGACTGAATGAAAGGAGCTGGCATCTCACTCTCTTTGAATCTTCTTTATCATGCTAAGAGGAGCAGGAAAAAGCAAAAAATTTCAGAATTGCACCTTGCAATGCGGAGAAATTACTGTTTGTGCATTTACAATATTCATTGATTTTTGCCATTGAAAAACATCATGTTATTCATATACCAGAAATGATTGAAGCTACTGACTGAATGAAAGGAGCTGGCATCTTACTCTCTTTGAATCTTCTTTGTCATGCTAAGAGGAGCAGGAAAAAGCAAAAAATTTCAGAATTGCACCTTGCAATGCGGAGAAATTACTGTTTGTGCATTTACAATATTCATTGATTTTTGCCATTGAAAAACGTCCAGAAATGATTGAAGCTACTGACTGAATGAAAGGAGCTGGCATCTCACTCTCTTTGAATCTTCTTTATCATGCTAAGAGGAGCAGGAAAAAGCAAAAAATTTCAGAATTGCACCTTGCAATGCGGAGAAATTACTGTTTGTGCATTTACAATATTCATTGATTTTTGCCATTGAAAAACGTCCAGAAATGATTGAAGCTACTGACTGAATGAAAGGAGCTGGCATCTCACTCTCTTTGAATCTTCTTTATAATGCTAAGAGGAGCAGGAAAAAGCAAAAAATTTCAGAATTGCACCTTGCAATGCGGAGAAATTACTGTTTGTGCATTTACAATATTCATTGATTTTTGCCATTGAAAAACATCATGTTATTCATATACCAGAAATGTTTGAAGCTACTGACTGAATGAAAGGAGCTGGCATCTCACTCTCTTTGAATCTTCTTTATCATGCTAAGAGGAGCAGGAAAAAGCAAAAAATTTCAGAATTGCACCTTGCAATGCGGAGAAATTACTGTTTGTGCATTTACAATATTCATTGATTTTTGCCATTGAAAAACGTCCAGAAATGATTGAAGCTACTGACTGAATGAAAGGAGCTGGCATCTCACTCTCTTTGAATCTTCTTTATCATGCTAAGAGGAGCAGGAAAAAGCAAAAAATTTCAGAATTGCACCTTGCAATGCGGAGAAATTACTGTTTGTGCATTTACAATATTCATTGATTTTTGCCATTGAAAAACGTCCAGAAATGATTGAAGCTACTGACTGAATGAAAGGAGCTGGCATCTCACTCTCTTTGAAACTTCTTTATCATGCTAAGAGGAGCAGGAAAAAGCAAAAAATTTCAGAATTGCACCTTGCAATGCGGAGAAATTACTGTTTGTGCATTTACAATATTCATTGATTTTTGCCATTGAAAAACATCATGTTATTCATATACCAGAAATGTTTGAAGCTACTGACTGAATGAAAGGAGCTGGCATCTCACTCTCTTTGAATCTTCTTTATCATGCTAAGAGGAGCAGGAAAAAGCAAAAAATTTCAGAATTGCACCTTGCAATGTGGAGAAATTACTGTTTGTGCATTTACAATATTCATTGATTTTTGCCATTGAAAAACATCATGTTATTCATATACCAGAAATGTTTGAAGCTACTGACTGAATGAAAGGAGCTGGCATCTCACTCTCTTTGAATCTTCTTTATCATGCTAAGAGGAGCAGGAAAAAGCAAAAAAATTCAGAATTGCACCTTGCAATGTGGAGAAATTACTGTTTGTGCATTTACAATATTCATTGATTTTTACCATTGAAAAACGTCCAGAAATGATTGAAGCTACTGACTGAATGAAAGTAGCTGGCATCTCACTCTCTTTGAATCTTCTTTACCATGCTAAGAGGAGCAGGAAAAAGCAAAAAATTTCAGACTTGCACCTTGCAATGCGGAGAAATTACTGTTTGTGCATTTACAATATTCATTGATTTTTGCCATTGAAAAACATCATGTTATTCATATACCAGAAATGTTTGAAGCTACTGACTGAATGAAAGGAGCTGGCATCTCACTCTCTTTGAATCTTCTTTATCATGCTAAGAGGAGCAGGAAAAAGCAAAAAATTTCAGAATTGCACCTTGCAATGCGGAGAAATTACTGTTTGTGCATTTACAATATTCATTGATTTTTGCCATTGAAAAACGTCCAGAAATGATTGAAGCTACTGACTGAATGAAAGGAGCTGGCATCTCACTCTCTTTGAATCTTCTTTATCATGCTAAGAGGAGCAGGAAAAAGCAAAAAATTTCAGAATTGCACCTTGCAATGCGGAGAAATTACTGTTTGTGCATTTACAATATTCATTGATTTTTGCCATTGAAAAACGTCCAGAAATGATTGAAGCTACTGACTGAATGAAAGGAGCTGGCATCTCACTCTCTTTGAATCTTCTTTATCATGCTAAGAGGAGCAGGAAAAATCAAAAAATTTCAGAATTGCACCTTGCAATGCGGAGAAATTACTGTTTGTGCATTTACAATATTCATTGATTTTTGCCATTGAAAAACATGTTATTCATATACCAGAAATGTTTGAAGCTACTGACTGAATGAAAGGAGCTGGCACCTCACTCTCTTTGAATCTTCTTTATCATGCTAAGAGGAGCGGGAAAAAGCAAAAAATTTCAGAATTGCACCTTGCAATGCGGAGAAATTACTGTTTGTGCATTTACAATATTCATTGATTTTTGCCATTGAAAAACGTCCAGAAATGATTGAAGCTACTGACTGAATGAAAGGAGCTGGCATCTCACTCTCTTTGAATCTTCTTTATCATGCTAAGAGGAGCAGGAAAAAGCAAAAAATTTCAGAATTGCACCTTGCAATGCGGAGAAATTACTGTTTGTGCTTTTACAATATTCATTGATTTTTGCCATTGAAAAACATCATGTTATTCATATACCAGAAATGTTTGAAGCTACTGACTGAATGAAAGGAGCTGGCATCTAACTCTCTTTGAATCTTCTTTATCATGCTAAGAGGAGCAGGAAAAAGCAAAAAATTTCAGAATTGCACCTTGCAATGCGGAGAAATTACTGTTTGTGCATTTACAATATTCATTGATTTTTGCCATTGAAAAATGTCCAGAAATGATTGAAGCTACTGACTGAATGAAAGGAGCTGGCATCTCACTCTCTTTGAATCTTCTTTATCATGCTAAGAGGAGCAGGAAAAAGCAAAAAATTTCAGAATTGCACCTTGCAATGCGGAGAAATTACTGTTTGTGCATTTACAATATTCATTGATTTTTGCCATTGAAAAACGTCCAGAAATGATTGAAGCTACTGACTGAATGAAAGGAGCTGGCATCTCACTCTCTTTGAATCTTCTTTATCATGCTAAGAGGAGCAGGAAAAAGCAAAAAATTTCAGAATTGCAACTTGCAATGCGGAGAAATTACTGTTTGTGCTTTTACAATATTCATTGATTTTTGCCATTGAAAAACATCATGTTATTCATATACCAGAAATTATTGAAGCTACTGACTGAATGAAAGGAGCTGGCATCTCACTCTCTTTGAATCTTCTTTATCATGCTAAGAGGAGCAGGAAAAAGCAAAAAATTTCAGAATTGCACCTTGCAATGCGGAGAAATTACTGTTTGTGCATTTACAATATTCATTGATTTTTGCCATTGAAAAACGTCCAGAAATGATTGAAGTTACTGACTGAATGAAAGGAGCTGGCATCTCACTCTCTTTGAATCTTCTTTATCATGCTAAGAGGAGCAGGAAAAAGCAAAAAATTTCAGAATTGCACCTTGCAATGCGGAGAAATTACTGTTTGTGCTTTTACAATATTCATTGATTTTTGCCATTGAAAAACATCATGTTATTCATATACAAGAAATGTTTGAAGCTACTGACTGAATGAAAGGAGCTGGCATCTCACTCTCTTTGAATCTTCTTTATCATGCTAAGAGGAGCAGGAAAAAGCAAAAAATTTCAGAATTGCACCTTGCAATGCGGAGAAATTACTGTTTGTGCATTTACAATATTCATTGATTTTTGCCATTGAAAAACGTCCAGAAATGATTGAAGCTACTGACTGAATGAAAGGAGCTGGCATCTCACTCTCTTTGAATCTTCTTTATCATGCTAAGAGGAGCAGGAAAAAGCAAAAAATTTCAGAATTGCACCTTGCAATGCGGAGAAATTACTGTTTGTGCATTTACAATATTCATTGATTTTTGCCATTGAAAAACGTCCAGAAATGATTGAAGCTACTGACTGAATGAAAGGAGCTGGCATCTCACTCTCTTTGAATCTTCTTTATCATGCTAAGAGGAGCAGGAAAAAGCAAAAAATTTCAGAATTGCACCTTGCAATGCGGAGAAATTACTGTTTGTGCATTTACAATATTCATTGATTTTTGCCATTGAAAAACATCATGTTATTCATATACCAGAAATGATTGAAGCTACTGACTGAATGAAAGGAGCTGGCATCTTACTCTCTTTGAATCTTCTTTGTCATGCTAAGAGGAGCAGGAAAAAGCAAAAAATTTCAGAATTGCACCTTGCAATGCGGAGAAATTACTGTTTGTGCATTTACAATATTCATTGATTTTTGCCATTGAAAAACGTCCAGAAATGATTGAAGCTACTGACTGAATGAAAGGAGCTGGCATCTCACTCTCTTTGAATCTTCTTTATCATGCTAAGAGGAGCAGGAAAAAGCAAAAAATTTCAGAATTGCACCTTGCAATGCGGAGAAATTACTGTTTGTGCATTTACAATATTCATTGATTTTTGCCATTGAAAAACGTCCAGAAATGATTGAAGCTACTGACTGAATGAAAGGAGCTGGCATCTCACTCTCTTTGAATCTTCTTTATCATGCTAAGAGGAGCAGGAAAAAGCAAAAAATTTCAGAATTGCACCTTGCAATGCGGAGAAATTACTGTTTGTGCATTTACAATATTCATTGATTTTTGCCATTGAAAAACGTCCAGAAATGATTGAAGCTACTGACTGAATGAAAGGAGCTGGCATCTCACTCTCTTTGAATCTTCTTTATCATGCTAAGAGGAGCAGGAAAAACCAAAAAATTTCAGAATTGCACCTTGCAATGCGGAGAAATTACTGTTTGTGCATTTACAATATTCATTGATTTTTGCCATTGAAAAACGTCCAGAAATGATTGAAGCTACTGACTGAATGAAAGGAGCTGGCATCTCACTCTCTTTGAATCTTCTTTATCATGCTAAGAGGAGCAGGAAAAAGCAAAAAATTTCAGAATTGCACCTTGCAATGCGGAGAAATTACTGTTTGTGCATTTACAATATTCATTGATTTTTGCCATTGAAAAACATCATGTTATTCATATACCAGAAATGTTTGAAGCTACTGACTGAATGAAAGGAGCTGGCATCTCACTCTCTTTGAATCTTCTTTATCATGCTAAGAGGAGCAGGAAAAAGCAAAAAATTTCAGAATTGCACCTTGCAATGCGGAGAAATTACTGTTTGTGCATTTACAATATTCATTGATTTTTGCCATTGAAAAACATCATGTTATTCATATACCAGAAATGTTTGAAGCTACTGACTGAATGAAAGGAGCTGGCATCTCACTCTCTTTGAATCTTCTTTATCATGCTAAGAGGAGCAGGAAAAAGCAAAAAATTTCAGAATTGCACCTTGCAATGTGGAGAAATTACTGTTTGTGCATTTACAATATTCATTGATTTTTGCCATTGAAAAACGTCCAGAAATGATTGAAGCTACTGACTGAATGAAAGGAGCTGGCATCTCACTCTCTTTGAATCTTCTTTATCATGCTAAGAGGAGCAGGAAAAATCAAAAAATTTCAGAATTGCACCTTGCAATGCGGAGAAATTACTGTTTGTGCATTTACAATATTCATTGATTTTTGCCATTGAAAAACATGTTATTCATATACCAGAAATGTTTGAAGCTACTGACTGAATGAAAGGAGCTGGCACCTCACTCTCTTTGAATCTTCTTTATCATGCTAAGAGGAGCGGGAAAAAGCAAAAAATTTCAGAATTGCACCTTGCAATGCGGAGAAATTACTGTTTGTGCATTTACAATATTCATTGATTTTTGCCATTGAAAAACATCCAGAAATGATTGAAGGTACTGACTGAATGAAAGGAGCTGGCATCTCACTCTCTTTGAATCTTCTTTATCATGCTAAGAGGAGCAGGAAAAAGCAAAAAATTTCAGAATTGCACCTTGCAATGCGGAGAAATTACTGTTTGTGCATTTACAATATTCATTGATTTTTGCCATTGAAAAACGTCCAGAAATGATTGAAGCTACTGACTGAATGAAAGGAGCTGGCATCTCACTCTCTTTGAATCTTCTTTATCATGCTAAGAGGAGCAGGAAAAAACAAAAAATTTCAGAATTGCACCTTGCAATGCGGAGAAATTACAGTTTGTGCATTTACAATATTCATTGATTTTTGCCATTGAAAAACATCCAGAAATGATTGAAGCTACTGACTGAATGAAAGGAGCTGGCATCTCACTCTCTTTGAATATTCTTTATCATGCTAAGAGGAGCAGGAAAAAGCAAAAAATTTCAGAATTGCACCTTGCAATGCGGAGAAATTACTGTTTGTGCATTTACAATATTCATTGATTTTTGCCATTGAAAAACATCATGTTATTCATATACCAGAAATGTTTGTAGCTACTGACTGAATGAAAGGAGCTGGCATCTCACTCTCTTTGAATCTTCTTTATCATGCTAAGAGGAGCAGGAAAAAGCAAAAAATTTCAGAATTGCACCTTGCAATGCGGAGAAATTACTGTTTGTGCATTTACAATATTCATTGATTTTTGCCATTGAAAAACATCATGTTATTCATATACCAGAAATGTTTGAAGCTACTGACTGAATGAAAGGAGCTGGCATCTCACTCTCTTTGAATCTTCTTTATCATGCTAAGAGGAGCAGGAAAAAGCAAAAAATTTCAGAATTGCACCTTGCAATGTGGAGAAATTACTGTTTGTGCATTTACAATATTCATTGATTTTTACCATTGAAAAACATCCAGAAATGATTGAAGCTACTGACTGAATGAAAGTAGCTGGCATCTCACTCTCTTTGAATCTTCTTTATCATGCTAAGAGGAGCAGGAAAAAGCAAAAAATTTCAGAATTGCACCTTGCAATGCAGAGAAATTACTGTTTGTGCATTTACAATATTCATTGATTTTTGCCATTGAAAAACATCATGTTATTCATATACCAGAAATGTTTGAAGCTACTGACTGAATGAAAGGAGCTGGCATCTCACTCTCTTTGAATCTTCTTTATCATGCTAAGAGGAGCAGGAAAAAGCAAAAAATTTCAGAATTGCACCTTGCAATGTGGAGAAATTACTGTTTGTGCATTTACAATATTCATTGATTTTTACCATTGAAAAACATCCAGAAATGATTGAAGCTACTGACTGAATGAAAGTAGCTGGCATCTCACTCTCTTTGTATCTTCTTTATCATGCTAAGAGGAGCAGGAAAAAGCAAAAAATTTCAGACTTGCACCTTGCAATGCGGAGAAATTACTGTTTGTGCATTTACAATATTCATTGATTTTTGCCATTGAAAAACATCATGTTATTCATATACCAGAAATGTTTGAAGCTACTGACTGAATGAAAGGAGCTGGCATCTCACTCTCTTTGAATCTTCTTTATCATGCTAAGAGGAGCAGGAAAAAGCAAAAAATTTCAGAATTGCACCTTGCAATGCGGAGAAATTACTGTTTGTGCATTTACAATATTCATTGATTTTTGCCATTGAAAAACGTCCAGAAATGATTGAAGCTACTGACTGAATGAAAGGAGCTGGCATCTCACTCTCTTTGAATCTTGTTTATCATGCTAAGAGGAGCAGGAAAAAGCAAAAAATTTCAGAATTGCACCTTGCAATGCGGAGAAATTACTGTTTGTGCATTTACAATATTCATTGATTTTTGCCATTGAAAAACGTCCAGAAATGATTGAAGCTACTGACTGAATGAAAGGAGCTGGCATCTCACTCTCTTTGAATCTTCTTTATCATGCTAAGAGGAGCAGGAAAAAGCAAAAAATTTCAGAATTGCACCTTGCAATGCGGAGAAATTACTGTTTGTGCATTTACAATATTCATTGATTTTTGCCATTGAAAAACATCATGTTATTCATATACCAGAAATGATTGAAGATACTGACTGAATGAAAGGAGCTGGCATCTCACTCTCTTTGAATCTTCTTTATCATGCTAAGAGGAGCAGGAAAAAGCAAAAAATTTCAGAATTGCACCTTGCAATGCGGAGAAATTACTGTTTGTGCATTTACAATATTCATTGATTTTTGCCATTGAAAAACGTCCAGAAATGATTGAAGCTACTGACTGAATGAAAGGAACTGGCATCTCACTCTCTTT
The DNA here is from genome assembly GCF_046119375.1 of Phyllobates terribilis. NCBI lineage: Eukaryota > Metazoa > Chordata > Amphibia > Anura > Dendrobatidae > Phyllobates > Phyllobates terribilis. Next base: position 37,490 of record NW_027365168.1, on the reverse strand, counting down.
GAATCTTCTTTATCATGCTAAGAGGAGCAGGAAAAAGCAAAAAATTTCAGAATTGCACCTTGCAATGCGGAGAAATTACTGTTTGTGCATTTACAAAATTCATTGATTTTTGCCATTGAAAAACATCATGTTATTCATATACCAGAAATGTTTGAAGCTACTGACTGAATGAAAGGAGCTGACATCTCACTCTCTTTGAATCTTCTTTATCATGCTAAGAGGAGCAGGAAAAAGCAAAAAATTTCAGAATTGCACCTTGCAATGCGGAGAAATTACTGTTTGTGCATTTACAATATTCATTGATTTTTGCCATTGAAAAACATCCAGAAATGATTGAAGCTACTGACTGAATGAAAGGAGCTGGCATCTCACTCTCTTTGAATCTTCTTTATCATGCTAAGAGGAGCAGGAAAAAGCAAAAAATTTCAGAATTGCACCTTGCAATGCGGAGAAATTACTGTTTGTGCATTTACAATATTCATTGATTTTTGCCATTGAAAAACATCATGTTATTCATATACCAGAAATGTTTGAAGCTACTGACTGAATGAAAGGAGCTGGCATCTCACTCTCTTTGAATCTTCTTTATCATGCTAAGAGGAGCAGGAAAAAGCAAAAAATTTCAGAATTGCACCTTGCAATGCGGAGAAATTACTGTTTGTGCATTTACAATATTCATTGATTTTTGCCATTGTAAAACATCATGTTATTCATATACCAGAAATGTTTGAAGCTACTGACTGAATGAAAGGAGCTGGCATCTCACTCTCTTTGAATCTTCTTTATCATGCTAAGAGGAGCAGGAAAAAGCAAAAAATTTCAGAATTGCACCTTGCAATGTGGAGAAATTACTGTTTGTGCATTTACAATATTCATTGATTTTTACCATTGAAAAAGGTCCAGAAATGATTGAAGCTACTGACTGAATGAAAGTAGCTGGCATCTCACTCTCTTTGAATCTTCTTTATCATGCTAAGAGGAGCAGGAAAAAGCAAAAAATTTCAGACTTGCACCTTGCAATGCGGAGAAATTACTGTTTGTGCATTTACAATATTCATTGATTTTTGCCATTGAAAAACATCATGTTATTCATATACCAGAAATGTTTGAAGCTACTGACTGAATGAAAGGAGCTGGCATCTCACTCTCTTTGAATCATCTTTATCATGCTAAGATGAGCAGGAAAAAGCAAAAAATTTCAGAATCGCACCTTGCAATGCGGAGAAATTACTGTTTGTGCATTTACAATTTTCATTGATTTTTGCCATTGAAAAACGTCCAGAAATGATTGAAGGTACTGACTGAATGAAAGGAGCTGGCATCTCACTCTCTTTGAATCTTCTTTATCATGCTAAGAGGAGCAGGAAAAAGCAAAAAATTTCAGAATTGCACTTTGCAATGCGGAGAAATTACTGTTTGTGCATTTACAATATTCATTGATTTTTGCCATTGAAAAACGTCCAGAAATGATTGAAGCTACTGACTGAATGAAAGGAGCTGGCATCTCACTCTCCTTGAATCTTCTTTATCATGCTAAGAGGAGCAGGAAAAAGCAAAAAATTTCAGAATTGCACCTTGCAATGCGGAGAAATTACAGTTTGTGCATTTACAATATTCATTGATTTTTGCCATTGAAAAACATCCAGAAATGATTGAAGCTACTGACTGAATGAAAGGAGCTGGCATCTCACTCTCTTTGAATCTTCTTTATCATGCTAAGAGGAGCAGGAAAAAGCAAAAAATTTCAGAATTGCACCTTGCAATGCGGAGAAATTACTGTTTGTGCATTTACAATATTCATTGATTTTTGCCATTGAAAAACATCATGTTATTCATATACCAGAAATGTTTGAAGCTACTGACTGAATGAAAGGAGCTGGCATCTCACTCTCTTTGAATCTTCTTTATCATGCTAAGAGGAGCAGGAAAAAGCAAAAAATTTCAGAATTGCACCTTGCAATGCGGAGAAATTACTGTTTGTGCATTTACAATATTCATTGATTTTTGCCATTGAAAAACATGTTATTCATATACCAGAAATGTTTGAAGCTACTGACTGAATGAAAGGAGCTGGCACCTCACTCTCTTTGAATCTTTATCATGCTAAGAGGAGCGGGAAAAAGCAAAAAATTTCAGAATTGCACCTTGCAATGCGGAGAAATTACTGTTTGTGCATTTACAATATTCATTGATTTTTGCCATTGAAAAACGTCCAGAAATGATTGAAGGTACTGACTGAATGAAAGGAGCTGGCATCTCACTCTCTTTGAATCTTCTTTATCATGCTAAGAGGAGCAGGAAAAAGCAAAAAATTTCAGAACTGCACCTTGCAATGCGGAGAAATTACTGTTTGTGCATTTACAATATTCATTGATTTTTGCCATTGAAAAACGTCCAGAAATGATTGAAGCTACTGACTGAATGAAAGGAGCTGGCATCTCACTCTCTTTGAATCTTCTTTATTATGCTAAGAGGAGCAGGAAAAAGCAAAAAATTTCAGAATTGCACCTTGCAATGCGGAGAAATTACAGTTTGTGCATTTACAATATTCATTGATTTTTGCCATTGAAAAACATCCAGAAATGATTGAAGCTACTGACTGAATGAAAGGAGCTGGCATCTCACTCTCTTTGAATCTTCTTTATCATGCTAAGAGGAGCAGGAAAAAGCAAAAAATTTCAGAATTGCACCTTGCAATGCGGAGAAATTACTGTTTGTGCATTTACAATATTCATTGATTTTTGCCATTGAAAAACATCATGTTATTCATATACCAGAAATGTTTGAAGCTACTGACTGAATGAAAGGAGCTGGCATCTCACTCTCTTTGAATCTTCTTTATCATGCTAAGAGGAGCAGGAAAAAGCAAAAAATTTCAGAATTGCACCTTGCAATGTGGAGAAATTACTGTTTGTGCATTTACAATATTCATTGATTTTTACCATTGAAAAACGTCCAGAAATGATTGAAGCTACTGACTGAACGAAAGTAGCTGGCATCTCACTCTCTTTGAATCTTCTTTATCATGCTAAGAGGAGCAGGAAAAAGCAAAAAATTTCAGACTTGCACCTTGCAATGCGGAGAAATTACTGTTTGTGCATTTACAATATTCATTGATTTTTGCCATTGAAAAACATCATGTTATTCATATACCAGAAATGTTTGAAGCTACTGACTGAATGAAAGGAGCTGGCATCTCACTCTCTTTGAATCTTCTTTATCATGCTAAGAGGAGCAGGAAAAAGCAAAAAATTTCAGAATTGCACCTTGCAATGCGGAGAAATTACTGTTTGTGCATTTACGATATTCATTGATTTTTGCCATTGAAAAACGTCCAGAAATGATTGAAGCTACTGACTGAATGAAAGGAGCTGGCATCTCACTCTCTTTGAATCTTGTTTATCATGCTAAGAGGAGCAGGAAAAAGCTAAAAATTTCAGAATTGCACCTTGCAATGCGGAGAAATTACTGTTTGTGCATTTACAATATTCATTGATTTTTGCCATTGAAAAACATCCAGAAATGATTGAAGCTACTGACTGAATGAAAGGAGCTGGCATCTCACTCTCTTTGAATCTTCTTTATCATGCTAAGAGGAGCAGGAAAAAGCAAAAAATTTCAGAATTGCACCTTGCAATGCGGAGAAATTACTGTTTGTGCATTTACAATATTCATTGATTTTTGCCATTGAAAAACATCATGTTATTCATATACCAGAAATGTTTGAAGCTACTGACTGAATGAAAGGAGCTGGCATCTCACTCTCTTTGAATCTTCTTTATCATGCTAAGAGGAGCAGGAAAAAGCAAAAAATTTCATAATTGCACCTTGCAATGCGGAGAAATTACTGTTTGTGCATTTACAATATTCATTGATTTTTGCCATTGAAAAACGTCCAGAAATGATTGAAGCTACTGACTGAATGAAAGGAGCTGGCATCTCACTCTCTTTGAATCATGTTTATCATGCTAAGAGGAGCAGGAAAAAGCAAAAAATTTCAGAATTGCACCTTGCAATGCGGAGAAATTACTGTTTGTGCATTTACAATATTCATTGATTTTTGCCATTGAAAAACGTCCAGAAATTATTGAAGCTACTGACTGAATGAAAGGAGCTGGCATCTCACTCTCTTTGAATCTTCTTTATCATGCTAAGAGGAGCAGGAAAAAGCAAAAATTTTCAGAATTGCACCTTGCAATGCGGAGAAATTACTGTTTGTGCATTTACAATATTCATTGATTTTTGCCATTGAAAAACATCATGTTATTCATATACCAGAAATGATTGAAGCTACTGACTGAATGAAAGGAGCTGGCATCTCACTCTCTTTGAATCTTCTTTATCATGCTAAGAGGAGCAGGAAAAAGTAAAAAATTTCAGAATTGCACTATGCAATGCGGAGAAATTACTGTTTGTGCATTTATAATATTCAATGATTTTTGCCATTGAAAAACGTCCAGAAATGATTGAAGCTACTGACTGAACGAAAGGAGCTGGCATCTCACTCTCTTTGAATCTTCATCATGCTAAGAGGAGCAGGAAAAAGCAAAAAATTTCAGAATTGCACCTTGCAATGCGGAGAAATTACTGTTTGTGCATTTACAATATTCATTGATTTTTGCCATTGAAAAACATCATGTTATTCATATACCAGAAATGTTTGAAGCTACTGACTGAATGAAAGGAGCTGGCATCTCACTCTCTTTGAATCTTCTTTATCATGCTAAGAGGAGCAGGAAAAAGCAAAAAATTTCAGAATTGCAACTTGCAATGCGGAGAAATTACTGTTTGTGCATTTACAATATTCATTGATTTTTGCCATTGAAAAACGTCCAGAAATGATTGAAGCTACTGACTGAAAGAAAGGAGCTGGCATCTCACTCTCTTTGAATCTTCTTTATCATGCTAAGAGGAGCAGGTAAAAGCAAAAAATTTCAGAATTGCACCTTGCAATGCGGAGAAATTACTGTTTGTGCATTTACAATATTCATTGATTTTTGCCATTGAAAAACGTCCAGAAATGATTGAAGCTACTGACTGAATGAAAGGAGCTGGCATCTCACTCTCTTTGAATCTTGTTTATCATGCTAAGAGGAGCAGGAAAAAGCAAAAAATTTCAGAATTGCACCTTGCAATGCGGAGAAATTACTGTTTGTGCATTTGCAATATTCATTGATTTTTGCCATTGAAAAACGTCCAGAAATGATTGAAGCTACTGACTGAATGAAAGGAGCTGGCATCTCACTCTCTTTGAATCTTCTTTATCATGCTAAGAGGAGCAGGAAAAAGCAAAAAATTTCAGAATTGCACCTTGCAATGCGGAGAAATTACTGTTTGTGCATTTACAATATTCATTGATTTTTGCCATTGAAAAACATCATGTTATTCATATACCAGAAATGATTGAAGCTACTGACTGAATGAAAGGAGCTGGCATCTCACTCTCTTTGAATCTTCTTTATCATGCTAAGAGGAGCAGGAAAAAGCAAAAAATTTCAGAATTGCACCTTGCAATGCGGAGAAATTACTGTTTGTGCATTTACAATATTCATTGATTTTTGCCATTGAAAAACATCATGTTATTCATATACCAGAAATGTTTGAAGCTACTGACTGAATGAAAGGAGCTGGCATCTCACTCTCTTTGAATCTTCTTTATCATGCTAAGAGGAGCAGGAAAAAGCAAAAAATTTCAGAATTGCACCTTGCAATGCGGAGAAATTACTGTTTGTGCATTTACAATATTCATTGATTTTTACCATTGAAAAACGTCCAGAAATGATTGAGGCTACTGACTGAACGAAAGGAGCTGGCATCTCACTCTCTTTGAATCTTCTTTAACATGCTAAGAGGAGCAGGAAAAAGCAAAAAATTTCAGAATTGCACCTTGCAATGCGGAGAAATTACTGTTTGTGCATTTACAATATTCATTGATTTTTGCCATTGAAAAACATCATGTTATTCATATACCAGAAATGTTTGAAGCTACTGACTGAATGAAAGGAGCTGGCATCTCACTCTCTTTGAATCTTCTTTATCATGCTAAGAGGAGCAGGAAAAAACAAAAAATTTCAGAATTGCACCTTGCAATGCGGAGAAATTACTGTTTGTGCATTTACAATATTCATTGATTTTTGCCATTGAAAAACATCATGTTATTCATATACCAGAAATGATTGAAGCTACTGACTGAATGAAAGGAGCTGGCATCTCACTCTCTTTGAATCTTCTTTATCATGCTAAGAGGAGCAGGAAAAAGTAAAAAATTTCAGAATTGCACTATGCAATGCGGAGAAATTACTGTTTGTGCATTTATAATATTCAATGATTTTTGCCATTGAAAAACGTCCAGAAATGATTGAAGCTACTGACTGAACGAAAGGAGCTGGCATCTCACTCTCTTTGAATCTTCATCATGCTAAGAGGAGCAGGAAAAAGCAAAAAATTTCAGAATTGCACCTTGCAATGCGGAGAAATTACTGTTTGTGCATTTACAATATTCATTGATTTTTGCCATTGAAAAACATCATGTTATTCATATACCAGAAATGTTTGAAGCTACTGACTGAATGAAAGGAGCTGGCATCTCACTCTCTTTGAATCTTCTTTATCATGCTAAGAGGAGCAGGAAAAAGCAAAAAATTTCAGAATTGCAACTTGCAATGCGGAGAAATTACTGTTTGTGCATTTACAATATTCATTGATTTTTGCCATTGAAAAACGTCCAGAAATGATTGAAGCTACTGACTGAAAGAAAGGAGCTGGCATCTCACTCTCTTTGAATCTTCTTTATCATGCTAAGAGGAGCAGGTAAAAGCAAAAAATTTCAGAATTGCACCTTGCAATGCGAAGAAATTACTGTTTGTGCATTTACAATATTCATTGATTTTTGCCATTGAAAAACGTCCAGAAATGATTGAAGCTACTGACTGAATGAAAGGAGCTGGCATCTCACTCTCTTTGAATCTTGTTTATCATGCTAAGAGGAGCAGGAAAAAGCAAAAAATTTCAGAATTGCACCTTGCAATGCGGAGAAATTACTGTTTGTGCATTTGCAATATTCATTGATTTTTGCCATTGAAAAACGTCCAGAAATGATTGAAGCTACTGACTGAATGAAAGGAGCTGGCATCTCACTCTCTTTGAATCTTCTTTATCATGCTAAGAGGAGCAGGAAAAAGCAAAAAATTTCAGAATTGCACCTTGCAATGCGGAGAAATTACTGTTTGTGCATTTACAATATTCATTGATTTTTGCCATTGAAAAACATCATGTTATTCATATACCAGAAATGATTGAAGCTACTGACTGAATGAAAGGAGCTGGCATCTCACTCTCTTTGAATCTTCTTTATCATGCTAAGAGGAGCAGGAAAAAGCAAAAAATTTCAGAATTGCACCTTGCAATGCGGAGAAATTACTGTTTGTGCATTTACAATATTCATTGATTTTTGCCATTGAAAAACATCATGTTATTCATATACCAGAAATGTTTGAAGCTACTGACTGAATGAAAGGAGCTGGCATCTCACTCTCTTTGAATCTTCTTTATCATGCTAAGAGGAGCAGGAAAAAGCAAAAAATTTCAGAATTGCACCTTGCAATGCGGAGAAATTACTGTTTGTGCATTTACAATATTCATTGATTTTTACCATTGAAAAACGTCCAGAAATGATTGAGGCTACTGACTGAACGAAAGGAGCTGGCATCTCACTCTCTTTGAATCTTCTTTAACATGCTAAGAGGAGCAGGAAAAAGCAAAAAATTTCAGAATTGCACCTTGCAATGCGGAGAAATTACTGTTTGTGCATTTACAATATTCATTGATTTTTGCCATTGAAAAACATCATGTTATTCATATACCAGAAATGTTTGAAGCTACTGACTGAATGAAAGGAGCTGGCATCTCACTCTCTTTGAATCTTCTTTATCATGCTAAGAGGAGCAGGAAAAAACAAAAAATTTCAGAATTGCACCTTGCAATGCGGAGAAATTACTGTTTGTGCATTTACAATATTCATTGATTTTTGCCATTGAAAAACATCATGTTATTCATATACCAGAAATGATTGAAGCTACTGACTGAATGAAAGGAGCTGGCATCTCACTCTCTTTGAATCTTCTTTATCATGCTAAGAGGAGCAAGAAAAAGTAAAAAATTTCAGAATTGCACCTTGCAATGCGGAGAAATTACTGTTTGTGCATTTACAATATTCAATGATTTTTGCCATTGAAAAAAGTCCAGAAATGATTGAAGCTACTGACTCAATGAAAGGAGCTGGCATCTCACTCTCTTTGAATCTTCTTTATCATGCTAAGAGGAGCAGGAAAAAGCAAAAAATTTCAGAATTGCACCTTGCAATGCGGAGAAATTACTGTTTGTGCATTTACAATATTCATTGATTTTTGCCATTGAAAAACATCATGTTATTCATATACCAGAAATGTTTGAAGCTACTGACTGAATGAAAGGAGCTGGCATCTCACTCTCTTTGAATCTTCTTTATCATGCTAAGAGGAGCAGGAAAAAGCAAAAAATTTCAGAATTGCACCTTGCAATGCGGAGAAATTACTGTTTGTGCATTTACAATATTCATTGATTTTTGCCATTGAAAAACATCATGTTATTCATATACCAGAAATGTTTGAAGCTACTGACTGAATGAAAGGAGCTGGCATCTCACTCTCTTTGAATCTTCTTTATCATGCTAAGAGGAGCAGGAAAAAGCAAAAAATTTCAGAATTGCACCTTGCAATGCGGAGAAATTACTGTTTGTGCATTTACAATATTCATTGATTTTTGCCATTGAAAAACATGTTATTCATATACCAGAAATGTTTGAAGCTACTGACTGAATGAAAGGAGCTGGCATCTCACTCTCTTTGAATCTTCTTTATCATGCTAAGAGGAGCAGGAAAAAGCAAAAAATTTCAGAATTGCACCTTGCAATGCGGAGAAATTACAGTTTGTGCATTTACAATATTCATTGATTTTTGCCATTGAAAAACGTCCAGAAATGATTGAAGCTACTGACTGAATGAAAGGAGCTGGCATCTCACTCTCTTTGAATCTTCTTTATCATGCTAAGAGGAGCAGGAAAAAGCAAAAAATTTCAGAATTGCACCTTGCAATGCGGAGAAATTACTGTTTGTGCATTTACAATATTCATTGATTTTTGCCATTGAAAAACGTCCAGAAATGATTGAAGCTACTGACTGAATGAAAGGAGCTGGCATCTCACTCTCTTTGAATCTTCTTTATCATGCTAAGAGGAGCAGGAAAAAGCAAAAAATTTCAGAATTGCTCCTTGCATTGCGGAGAAATTACTGTTTGTGCATTTACAATATTCATTGATTTTTGCCATTGAAAAACATGTTATTCATATACCAGAAATGTTTGAAGCTACTGACTGAATGAAAGGAGCTGGCACCTCACTCTCTTTGAATCTTCTTTATCATGCTAAGAGGAGCAGGAAAAAGCAAAAAATTTCAGAATTGCACCTTGCAATGCGGAGAAATTACTGTTTGTGCATTTACAATATTCATTGATTTTTGCCATTGAAAACGTCCAGAAATGATTGAAGCTACTGACTGAATGAAAGGAGCTGGCATCTCACTCTCTTTGAATCTTCTTTATCATGCTAAGAGGAGCAGGAAAAAGCAAAAAATTTCAGAATTGCGCCTTGCAATGCGGAGAAATTAGTGTTTGTGCATTTACAAAATTCATTGATTTTTGCCATTGAAAAACATCATGTTATTCATTTACCAGAAATGATTGAAGCTACTGACTGAATGAAAGGAGCTGGCATCTCACTCTCTTTGAAACTTCTTTATCATGCTAAGAGGAGCAGGAAAAAGCAAAAAATTTCAGAATTGCACCTTGCAATGCGGAGAAATTACTGTTTGTGCATTTACAATATTCATTGATTTTTGCCATTGAAAAACGTCCAGAAATGATTGAAGCTACTGACTGAATGAAAGGAGCTGGCATCTCACTCTCTTTGAATCTTCTTTATCATGCTAAGAGGAGCAGGAAAAAGCAAAAAATTTCAGAATTGCACCTTGCAATGCGGAGAAATTACTGTTTGTGCATTTACAATATTCATTGATTTTTACCATTGAAAAACGTCCAGAAATGATTGAAGCTACTGACTGAATGAAAGTAGCTGGCATCTCACTCTCTTTGAATCTTCTTTATCATGCTAAGAGGAGCAGGAAAAAGCAAAAAATTTCAGACTTGCACCTTGCAATGCGGAGAAATTACTGTTTGTGCATTTACAATATTCATTGATTTTTGCCATTGAAAAACATCATGTTATTCATATACCAGAAATGTTTGAAGCTACTGACTGAATGAAAGGAGCTGGCATCTCACTCTCTTTGAATCTTCTTTATCATGCTAAGAGGAGCAGGAAAAAGCAAAAAATTTCAGAATTGCACCTTGCAATGCGGAGAAATTACTGTTTGTGCATTTACAATATTCATTGATTTTTGCCATTGAAAAACGTCCAGAAATGATTGAAGCTACTGACTGAATGAAAGGAGCTGGCATCTCACTCTCTTTGAATCTTCTTTATCATGCTAAGAGGAGCAGGAAAAAGCAAAAAATTTCAGAATTGCACCTTACAATGCGGAGAAATTACAGTTTGTGCATTTACAATATTCATTGATTTTTGCCATTGAAAAACGTCCAGAAATGATTGAAGCTACTGACTGAATGAAGGGAGCTGGCATCTCACTCTCTTTGAATCTTCTTTATCATGCTAAGAGGAGCAGGAAAAAGCAAAAAATTTCAGAATTGCACCTTGCAATGCGGAGAAATTACTGTTTGTGCATTTACAATATTCATTGATTTTTGCCATTGAAAAACGTCCAGAAATGATTGAAGCTACTGACTGAATGAAAGGAGCTGGCATCTCACTCTCTTTGAATCTTCTTTATCATGCTAAGAGGAGCAGGAAAAAGCAAAAAATTTCAGAATTGCACCTTGCAATGCGGAGAAATTACTGTTTGTGCATTTACAATATTCATTGATTTTTGCCATTGAAAAACATCATGTTATTCATATACCAGAAATGTTTGAAGCTACTGACTGAATGAAAGGAGCTGGCATCTCACTCTCTTTGAATCTTCTTTATCATGCTAAGAGGAGCAGGAAAAAGCAAAAAATTTCAGAATTGCACCTTGCAATGCGGAGAAATTACTGTTTGTGCAATTACAATATTCATTGATTTTTGCCATTGAAAAACGTCCAGAAATGATTGAAGCTACTGACTGAATGAAAGGAGCTGGCATCTCACTCTCTATGAATCTTCTTTATCATGCTAAGAGGAGCAGGAAAAGCAAAAAATTTCAGAATTGCACCTTGCAATGCGAAGAAATTACAGTTTGTGCATTTACAATATTCATTGACTTTTGCCATTGAAAAACATCCAGAAATGATTGAAGCTACTGACTGAATGAAAGGAGCTGGCATCTCACTCTCTTTGAATCTTCTTTATCATGCTAAGAGGAGCAGGAAAAAGCAAAAAATTTCAGAATTGCACCTTGCAATGCGGAGAAATTACTGTTTGTGCATTTACAATATTCATTGATTTTTGCCATTGAAAAACGTCCAGAAATGATTGAAGCTACTGACTGAATGAAAGGAGCTGGCATCTCACTCTCTTTGAATCTTCTTTATCATGCTAAGAGGAGCAGGAAAAAGCAAAAAATTTCAGAATTGCGCCTTGCAATGCGGAGAAATTACTGTTTGTGCATTTACAAAATTCATTGATTTTTGCCATTGAAAAACATCATGTTATTCATTTACCAGAAATGATTGAAGCTACTGACTGAATGAAAGGAGCTGGCATCTCACTCTCTTTGAATCTTCTTTATCATGCTAAGAGGAGCAGGAAAAAGCAAAACATTTCAGAATTGCACCTTGCAATGCGAAGAAATTACTGTTTGTGCATTTACAATATTCATTGATTTTTGCCATTGAAAAACGTCCAGAAATGATTGAAGCTACTGACTGAATGAAAGGAGCTGGCATCTCACTCTCTTTGAATCTTCTTTATCATGCTAAGAGGAGCAGGAAAAAGCAAAAAATTTCAGAATTGCACCTTGCAATGCGGAGAAATTACTGTTTGTGCATTTACAATATTCATTGATTTTTACCATTGAAAAACGTCCAGAAATGATTGAAGCTACTGACTGAATGAAAGTAGCTGGCATCTCACTCTCTTTGAATCTTCTTTATCATGCTAAGAGGAGCAGGAAAAAGCAAAAAATTTCAGACTTGCACCTTGCAATGCGGAGAAATTACTGTTTGTGCATTTACAATATTTATTGATTTTTGCCATTGAAAAACATCATGTTATTCATATACCAGAAATGTTTGAAGCTACTGACTGAATGAAAGGAGCTGGCATCTCACTCTCTTTGAATCTTCTTTATCATGCTAAGAGGAGCAGGAAAAAGCAAAAAATTTCAGAATTGCACCTTGCAATGCGGAGAAATTACTGTTTGTGCATTTACAATATTCATTGATTTTTGCCATTGAAAAACGTCCAGAAATGATTGAAGCTACTGACTGAATGAAAGGAGCTGGCATCTCACTCTCTTTGAATCTTCTTTATCATGCTAAGAGGAGCAGGAAAAAGCAAAAAATTTCAGAATTGCACCTTACAATGCGGAGAAATTACAGTTTGTGCATTTACAATATTCATTGATTTTTGCCATTGAAAAACGTCCAGAAATGATTGAAGCTACTGACTGAATGAAAGGAGCTGGAATCTCACTCTCTTTGAATCTTCTTTATCAAGTTAAGAGGAGCAGGAAAAAGCAAAAAATTTCAGAATTGCACCTTGCAATGCGGAGAAATTACTGTTTGTGCATTTACAATATTCATTGATTTTTGCCATTGAAAAACATGTTATTCATATACCAGAAATGTTTGAAGCTACTGACTGAATGAAAGGAGCTGGAACCTCACTCTCTTTGAATCTTGTTTATCATGCTAAGAGGAGCAGGAAAAAGCAAAAAATTTCAGAATTGCACCTTGCAATGCGGAGAAATTACTGTTTGTACATTTACAATATTCATTGATTTTTGCCATTGAAAAACGTCCAGAAATGATTGAAGCTACTGACTGAATGAAAGGAGCTGGCATCTCACTCACTTTGAATCTTCTTTATCATGCTAAGAGGAGCAGGAAAAAGCAAAAAATTTCAGAATTGCACCTTGCAATGCGGAGAAATTACTGTTTGTGCATTTACAATATTCATTGATTTTTGCCATTGAAAAACGTCCAGAAATGATTGAAGCTACTGACTGAATGAAAGGAGCTGGCATCTCACTCTCTTTGAATCTTCTTTATCATGCTAAGAGGAGCAGGAAAAAGCAAAAAATTTCAGAATTGCACCTTGCAATGCGGAGAAATTACTGTTTGTGCATTTACAATATTCATTGATTTTTGCCATTGAAAAACGTCCAGAAATGATTGAAGCTACTGACTGAATGAAAGGAGCTGGCATCTCACTCTCTTTGAATTTTCTTTATCATGCTAAGAGGAGCAGGAAAAAGCAAAAAATTTCAGAATTGCACCTTGCAATGCGGAGAAATTACTGTTTGTGCATTTACAATATTCATTGATTTTTGCCATTGAAAAACATGTTATTCATATACCAGAAATGTTTGAAGCTACTGACTGAATGAAAGGAGCTGGCACCTCACTCTCTTTGAATCTTCTTTATCATGCTAAGAGGAGCAGGATAAAGCAAAAAATTTCAGAATTGCACCTTGCAATGCGGAGAAATTACTGTTTGTGCATTTACAATATTCATTGATTTTTGCCATTGAAAAACGTCCAGAAATGATTGAAGCTACTGACTGAAAGAAAGGAGCTGGCATCTCACTCTCTTTGAATCTTCTTTATCATGCTAAGAGGAGCTGGAAAAAGCAAAAAATTTCAGAATTGCACCTTGCAATGCGGAGAAATTACTGTTTGTGCATTTACAATATTCATTAATTTTTGCCATTGAAAAACATCATGTTATTCATATACCAGAAATGTTTGAAGCTACTGACTGAATGAAAGGAGCTGGCATCTCACTCTCTTTGAATCTTCTTTATCATGCTAAGAGGAGCAGGAAAAAGCAAAAAATTTCAGAATTGCACCTTGCAATGCGGAGAAATTACTGTTTGTGCATTTACAATATTCATTGATTTTTGCCATTGAAAAACGTCCAGAAATGATTGAAGCTACTGACTGAATGAAAGGAGCTGGCATCTCACTCTCTTTGAATCTTCTTTATCATGCTAAGAGGAGCAGGAAAAAGCAAAAAATTTCAGAATTGCACCTTGCAATGCGGAGAAATTACAGTTTGTGCATTTACAATATTCATTGATTTTTGCCATTGAAAAACGTCCAGAAATGATTGAAGCTACTGACTGAATGAAAGGAGCTGGCATCTCACTCTCTTTGAATCTTCTTTATCATGCTAAGAGGAGCAGGAAAAAGCAAAAAATTTCAGAATTGCTCCTTGCAATGCGGAGAAATTACTGTTTGTGCATTTACAATATTCATTGATTTTTGCCATTGAAAAACATGTTATTCATATACCAGAAATGTTTGAAGCTACTGACTGAATGAAAGGAGCTGGCACCTCACTCTCTTTGAATCTTCTTTATCATGCTAAGAGGAGCAGGAAAAAGCAAAAAATTTCAGAATTGCACCTTGCAATGCGGAGAAATTACTGTTTGTGCATTTACAATATTCATTGATTTTTGCCATTGAAAAACGTCCAGAAATGATTGAAGCTACTGACTGAATGAAAGGAGCTGGCATCTCACTCTCTTTGAATCTTCTTTATCATGCTAAGAGGAGCAGGAAAAAGCAAAAAATTTCAGAATTGCACCTTGCAATGCGGAGAAATTACTGTTTGTGCATTTACAATATTCATTGATTTTTGCCATTGAAAAACATCATGTTATTCATATACCAGAAATGATTGAAGCTACTGACTGAATGAAAGGAGCTGGCATCTCACTCTCTTTGAATCTTCTTTATCATGCTAAGAGGAGCAGGAAAATGTAAAAAATTTCAGAATTGCACCTTGCAATGCGGAGAAATTACTGTTTGTGCATTTACAATATTCAATGATTTTTGCCATTGAAAAACGTCCAGAAATGATTGAAGCTACTGACTGAACGAAAGGAGCTGGCATCTCACTCTCTTTGAATCTTCTTTATCATGCTAAGAGGAGCAGGAAAAAGCAAAAAATTTCAGAATTGCACCTTGCAATGCGGAGAAATTACTGTTTGTGCATTTACAATATTCATTGATTTTTGCCATTGAAAAACATCATGTTATTCATATACCAGAAATGTTTGAAGCTACTGACTGAATGAAAGGAGCTGGCATCTCACTCTCTTTGAATCTTCTTTATCATGCTAAGAGGAGCAGGAAAAAGCAAAAAATTTCAGAATTGCACCTTGCAATGCGGAGAAATTTCTGTTTGTGCATTTACAATATTCATTGATTTTTGCCATTGAAAAACGTCCAGAAATGATTGAAGCTACTGACTGAATGAAAGGAGCTGGCATCTCACTCTCTTTGAATCTTCTTTACCATGCTAAGGGGAGCAGGAAAAAGCAAAAAATTTCAGAATTGCACCTTGCAATGCGGAGAAATTACTGTTTGTGCATTTACAATATTCATTGATTTTTGCCATTGAAAAACGTCCAGAAATGATTGAAGCTACTGACTGAATGAAAGGAGCTGGCATCTCACTCTCTTTGAATCTTCTTTATCATGCTAAGAGGAGCAGGAAAAAGCAAAAAATTTCAGAATTGCACCTTACAATGCGGAGAAATTACAGTTTGTGCATTTACAATATTCATTGATTTTTGCCATTGAAAAACGTCCAGAAATGATTGAAGCTACTGACTGAATGAAAGGAGCTGGCATCTCACTCTCTTTGAATCTTCTTTATCATGCTAAGAGGAGCAGGAAAAAGCAAAAAAATTCAGAATTGCACCTTGCAATGCGGAGAAATTACTGTTTGTGCATTTACAATATTCATTGATTTTTGCCATTGAAAAACGTCCAGAAATGATTGAAGCTACTGACTGAATGAAAGGAGCTGGCATCTCACTCTCTTTGAATTTTCTTTATCATGCTAAGAGGAGCAGGAAAAAGCAAAAAATTTCAGAATTGCACCTTGCAATGCGGAGAAATTACAGTTTGTGCATTAACAATATTCATTGATTTTTGCCATTGAAAAACATGTTATTCATATACCAGAAATGTTTGAAGCTACTGACTGAATGAAAGGAGCTGGCACCTCACTCTCTTTGAATCTTCTTTATCATGCTAAGAGGAGCAGGAAAAAGCAAAAAATTTCAGAATTGCACCTTGCAATGCGGAGAAATTACTGTTTGTGCATTTACAATATTCATTGATTTTTGCCATTGAAAAACGTCCAGAAATGATTGAAGCTACTGACTGAATGAAAGGAGCTGGCATCTCACTCTCTTTGAATCTTCTTTATCATGCTAAGAGGAGCAGGAAAAAGCAAAAAATTTCAGAATTGCACCTTGCAATGCGGAGAAATTACTGTTTGTGCATTTACAATATTCATTGATTTTTGCCATTGAAAAACATCATGTTATTCATATACCAGAAATGTTTGAAGCTACTGATTGAATGAAAGGAGCTGGCATCTCACTCTCTTTGAATCTTCTTTATCATGCTAAGAGGAGCAGGAAAAAGCAAAAAATTTCAGAATTGCACCTTGCAATGCGGAGAAATTACTGTTTGTGCATTTACAATATTCATTGATTTTTGCCATTGAAAAACGTCCAGAAATGATTGAAGCTACTGACTGAATGAAAAGAGCTGGCATCTCACTCTCTTTGAATCTTCTTTATCATGCTAAGAGGAGCAGGAAAAAGCAAAAAATTTCAGAATTGCACCTTGCAATGCGGAGAAATTACAGTTTGTGCATTTACAATATTCATTGATTTTTGCCATTGAAAAACGTACAGAAATGATTGAAGCTACTGACTGAATGAAAGGAGCTGGCATCTCACTCTCTTTGAATCTTCTTTATCATGCTAAGAGGAGCAGGAAAAAGCAAAAAATTTCAGAATTGCTCCTTGCAATGCGGAGAAATTACTGTTTGTGCATTTACAATATTCATTGATTTTTGCCATTGAAAAACATGTTATTCATATACCAGAAATGTTTGAAGCTACTGACTGAATGAAAGGAGCTGGCACCTCACTCTCTTTGAATCTTCTTTATCATGCTAAGAGGAGCAGGAAAAAGCAAAAATTTCAGAATTGCACCTTGCAATGCGGAGAAATTACTGTTTGTGCATTTACAATATTCATTGATTTTTGCCATTGAAAAACGTCCAGAAATGATTGAAGCTACTGACTGAATGAAAGGAGCTGGCATCTCACTCTCTTTGAATCTTCTTTATCATGCTAAGAGGAGCAGGAAAAAGCAAAAAATTTCAGAATTGCACCTTGCAATGCGGAGAAATTACTGTTTGTGCATTTACAATATTCATTGATTTTTGCCATTGAAAAACGTCCAGAAATGATTGAAGCTACTGACTGAATGAAAGGAGCTGGCATCTCACTCTCTTTGAATCTTCTTTATCATGCTAAGAGGAGCAGGAGAAAGCAAAAAATTTCAGAATTGCACCTTGCAATGCGGAGAAATTACTGTTTGTGCATTTACAATATTCATTGATTTTTGCCATTGAAAAACGTCCAGAAATGATTGAAGCTACTGACTGAATGAAAGGAGCTGGCATCTCACTCTCTTTGAATCTTCTTTATCATGCTAAGAGGAGCAGGAAAAAGCAAAAAATTTCAGAATTGCACCTTGCAATGCGGAGAAATAACTGTTTGTGCATTTACAATATTCATTGATTTTTGCCATTGAAAAACGTTATTCATATAAAAGAAATGTTTGAAGCTACTGACTGAATGAAAGGAGCTGGCACCTCACTCTCTTTGAATCTTCTTTATCATGCTAAGAGGAGCAGGAATAAGCAAAAAATTTCAGAATTGCACCTTGCAATGCGGAAAAATTACTGTTTGTGCATTTACAATATTCATTGATTTTTGCCATTGAAAAACGTCCAGAAATGATTGAAGCTACTGACTGAATGAAAGGAGCTGGCATCTCACTCTCTTTGAATCTTCTTTATCATGCTAAGAGGAGCAGGAAAAAGCAAAAAATTTCAGAATTGCACCTTGCAATGCGGAGAAATTACTGTTTGTGCATTTACAAAATTAATTGATTTTTGCCATTGAAAAACATCATGTTATTCATTTACCAGAAATTATTGAAGCTACTGACTGAATGTAAGGAGCTGGCATCTCACTCTCTTTGAATCTTCTTTATCATGCTAAGAGGAGCAGGAAAAAGCAAAAAATTTCAGAATTGCACCTTGCAATGCGGAGAAATTACTGTTTGTGCATTTACAATATTCATTGATTTTTGCCATTGAAAAACGTCCAGAAATGATTGAAGCTACTGACTGAATGAAAGGAGCTGGCATCTCACTCTCTTTGAATCTTCTTTATCATGCTAAGAGGAGCAGGAAAAAGCAAAAAATTTCAGAATTGCACCTTGCAATGCGGAGAAATTACTGTTTGTGCATTTACAATATTCATTGATTTTTGCCATTGAAAAACATCATGTTATTCATATACCAGAAATGTTTGAAGCTACTGATTGAATGAAAGGAGCTGGCATCTCACTCTCTTTGAATCTTCTTTATCATGCTAAGAGGAGCAGGAAAAAGCAAAAAATTTCAGAATTGCACCTTGCAATGCGGAGAAATTACTGTTTGTGCATTTACAATATTCATTGATTTTTGCCATTGAAAAACGTCCAGAAATGATTGAAGCTACTGACTGAATGAAAAGAGCTGGCATCTCACTCTCTTTGAATCTTCTTTATCATGCTAAGAGGAGCAGGAAAAAGCAAAAAATTTCAGAATTGCACCTTGCAATGCGGAGAAATTACAGTTTGTGCATTTACAATATTCATTGATTTTTGCCATTGAAAAACGTCCAGAAATGATTGAAGCTACTGACTGAATGAAAGGAGCTGGCATCTCACTCTCTTTGAATCTTCTTTATCATGCTAAGAGGAGCAGGAAAAAGCAAAAAATTTCAGACTTGCACCTTGCAATGCGGAGAAATTACTGTTTGTGCATTTACAATATTTATTGATTTTTGCCATTGAAAAACATCATGTTATTCATATACCAGAAATGTTTGAAGCTACTGACTGAATGAAAGGAGCTGGCATCTCACTCTCTTTGAATCTTCTTTATCATGCTAAGAGGAGCAGGAAAAAGCAAAAAATTTCAGAATTGCACCTTGCAATGCGGAGAAATTACTGTTTGTGCATTTACAATATTCATTGATTTTTGCCATTGAAAAACGTCCAGAAATGATTGAAGCTACTGACTGAATGAAAGGAGCTGGCATCTCACTCTCTTTGAATCTTCTTTATCATGCTAAGAGGAGCAGGAAAAAGCAAAAAATTTCAGAATTGCACCTTACAATGCGGAGAAATTACAGTTTGTGCATTTACAATATTCATTGATTTTTGCCATTGAAAAACGTCCAGAAATGATTGAAGCTACTGACTGAATGAAAGGAGCTGGCATCTCACTCTCTTTGAATCTTCTTTATCAAGTTAAGAGGAGCAGGAAAAAGCAAAAAATTTCAGAATTGCACCTTGCAATGCGGAGAAATTACTGTTTGTGCATTTACAATATTCATTGATTTTTGCCATTGAAAAACATGTTATTCATATACCAGAAATGTTTGAAGCTACTGACTGAATGAAAGGAGCTGGAACCTCACTCTCTTTGAATCTTCTTTATCATGCTAAGAGGAGCAGGAAAAAGCAAAAAATTTCAGAATTGCACCTTGCAATGCGGAGAAATTACTGTTTGTACATTTACAATATTCATTGATTTTTGCCATTGAAAAACGTCCAGAAATGATTGAAGCTACTGACTGAATGAAAGGAGCTGGCATCTCACTCACTTTGAATCTTCTTTATCATGCTAAGAGGAGCAGGAAAAAGCAAAAAATTTCAGAATTGCACCTTGCAATGCGGAGAAATTACTGTTTGTGCATTTACAATATTCATTGATTTTTGCCATTGAAAAACGTCCAGAAATGATTGAAGCTACTGACTGAATGAAAGGAGCTGGCATCTCACTCTCTTTGAATCTTCTTTATCATGCTAAGAGGAGCAGGAAAAAGCAAAAAATTTCAGAATTGCACCTTGCAATGCGGAGAAATTACTGTTTGTGCATTTACAATATTCATTGATTTTTGCCATTGAAAAACGTCCAGAAATGATTGAAGCTACTGACTGAATGAAAGGAGCTGGCATCTCACTCTCTTTGAATTTTCTTTATCATGCTAAGAGGAGCAGGAAAAAGCAAAAAATTTCAGAATTGCACCTTGCAATGCGGAGAAATTACTGTTTGTGCATTTACAATATTCATTGATTTTTGCCATTGAAAAACATGTTATTCATATACCAGAAATGTTTGAAGCTACTGACTGAATGAAAGGAGCTGGCACCTCACTCTCTTTGAATCTTCTTTATCATGCTAAGAGGAGCAGGATAAAGCAAAAAATTTCAGAATTGCACCTTGCAATGCGGAGAAATTACTGTTTGTGCATTTACAATATTCATTGATTTTTGCCATTGAAAAACGTCCAGAAATGATTGAAGCTACTGACTGAATGAAAGGAGCTGGCATCTCACTCTCTTTGAATCTTCTTTATCATGCTAAGAGGAGCTGGAAAAAGCAAAAAATTTCAGAATTGCAACTTGCAATGCGGAGAAATTACTGTTTGTGCATTTACAATATTCATTAATTTTTGCCATTGAAAAACATCATGTTATTCATATACCAGAAATGTTTGCAGCTACTGACTGAATGAAAGGAGCTGGCATCTCACTCTCTTTGAATCTTCTTTATCATGCTAAGAGGAGCAGGAAAAAGCAAAAAATTTCAGAATTGCACCTTGCAATGCGGAGAAATTACTGTTTGTGCATTTACAATATTCATTGATTTTTGCCATTGAAAAACGTCCAGAAATGATTGAAGCTACTGACTGAATGAAAGGAGCTGGCATCTCACTCTCTTTGAATCTTCTTTATCATGCTAAGAGGAGCAGGAAAAAGCAAAAAATTTCAGAATTGCACCTTGCAATGCGGAGAAATTACAGTTTGTGCATTTACAATATTCATTGATTTTTGCCATTGAAAAACGTCCAGAAATGATTGAAGCTACTGACTGAATGAAAGGAGCTGGCATCTCACTCTCTTTGAATCTTCTTTATCATGCTAAGAGGAGCAGGAAAAAGCAAAAAATTTCAGAATTGCTCCTTGCAATGCGGAGAAATTACTGTTTGTGCATTTACAATATTCATTGATTTTTGCCATTGAAAAACATGTTATTCATATACCAGAAATGTTTGAAGCTACTGACTGAATGAAAGGAGCTGGCACCTCACTCTCTTTGAATCTTCTTTATCATGCTAAGAGGAGCAGGAAAAAGCAAAAAATTTCAGAATTGCACCTTGCAATGCGGAGAAATTACTGTTTGTGCATTTACAATATTCATTGATTTTTGCCATTGAAAAACGTCCAGAAATGATTGAAGCTACTGACTGAATGAAAGGAGCTGGCATCTCACTCTCTTTGAATCTTCTTTATCATGCTAAGAGGAGCAGGAAAAAGCAAAAAATTTCAGAATTGCACCTTGCAATGCGGAGAAATTACTGTTTGTGCATTTACAATATTCATTGATTTTTGCCATTGAAAAACATCATGTTATTCATATACCAGAAATGATTGAAGCTACTGACTGAATGAAAGGAGCTGGCATCTCACTCTCTTTGAATCTTCTTTATCATGCTAAGAGGAGCAGGAAAATGTAAAAAATTTCAGAATTGCACCTTGCAATGTGGAGAAATTACTGTTTGTGCATTTACAATATTCAATGATTTTTGCCATTGAAAAACGTCCAGAAATGATTGAAGCTACTGACTGAACGAAAGGAGCTGGCATCTCACTCTCTTTGAATCTTCTTTATCATGCTAAGAGGAGCAGGAAAAAGCAAAAAATTTCAGAATTGCACCTTGCAATGCGGAGAAATTACTGTTTGTGCATTTACAATATTCATTGATTTTTGCCATTGAAAAACATCATGTTATTCATATACCAGAAATGTTTGAAGCTACTGACTGAATGAAAGGAGCTGGCATCTCACTCTCTTTGAATCTTCTTTATCATGCTAAGAGGAGCAGGAAAAAGCAAAAAATTTCAGAATTGCACCTTGCAATGCGGAGAAATTTCTGTTTGTGCATTTACAATATTCATTGATTTTTGCCATTGAAAAACGTCCAGAAATGATTGAAGCTACTGACTGAATGAAAGGAGCTGGCATCTCACTCTCTTTGAATCTTCTTTACCATGCTAAGGGGAGCAGGAAAAAGCAAAAAATTTCAGAATTGCACCTTGCAATGCGGAGAAATTACTGTTTGTGCATTTACAATATTCATTGATTTTTGCCATTGAAAAACGTCCAGAAATGATTGAAGCTACTGACTGAATGAAAGGAGCTGGCATCTCACTCTCTTTGAATCTTCTTTATCATGCTAAGAGGAGCAGGAAAAAGCAAAAAATTTCAGAATTGCACCTTACAATGCGGAGAAATTACAGTTTGTGCATTTACAATATTCATTGATTTTTGCCATTGAAAAACGTCCAGAAATGATTGAAGCTACTGACTGAATGAAAGGAGCTGGCATCTCACTCTCTTTGAATCTTCTTTATCATGCTAAGAGGAGCAGGAAAAAGCAAAAAAATTCAGAATTGCACCTTGCAATGCGGAGAAATTACTGTTTGTGCATTTACAATATTCATTGATTTTTGCCATTGAAAAACGTCCAGAAATGATTGAAGCTACTGACTGAATGAAAGGAGCTGGCATCTCACTCTCTTTGAATTTTCTTTATCATGCTAAGAGGAGCAGGAAAAAGCAAAAAATTTCAGAATTGCACCTTGCAATGCGGAGAAATTACAGTTTGTGCATTAACAATATTCATTGATTTTTGCCATTGAAAAACATGTTATTCATATACCAGAAATGTTTGAAGCTACTGACTGAATGAAAGGAGCTGGCACCTCACTCTCTTTGAATCTTCTTTATCATGCTAAGAGGAGCAGGAAAAAGCAAAAAATTTCAGAATTGCACCTTGCAATGCGGAGAAATTACTGTTTGTGCATTTACAATATTCATTGATTTTTGCCATTGAAAAACGTCCAGAAATGATTGAAGCTACTGACTGAATGAAAGGAGCTGGCATCTCACTCTCTTTGAATCTTCTTTATCATGCTAAGAGGAGCAGGAAAAAGCAAAAAATTTCAGAATTGCACCTTGCAATGCGGAGAAATTACTGTTTGTGCATTTACAATATTCATTGATTTTTGCCATTGAAAAACATCATGTTATTCATATACCAGAAATGTTTGAAGCTACTGATTGAATGAAAGGAGCTGGCATCTCACTCTCTTTGAATCTTCTTTATCATGCTAAGAGGAGCAGGAAAAAGCAAAAAATTTCAGAATTGCACCTTGCAATGCGGAGAAATTACTGTTTGTGCATTTACAATATTCATTGATTTTTGCCATTGAAAAACGTCCAGAAATGATTGAAGCTACTGACTGAATGAAAAGAGCTGGCATCTCACTCTCTTTGAATCTTCTTTATCATGCTAAGAGGAGCAGGAAAAAGCAAAAAATTTCAGAATTGCACCTTGCAATGCGGAGAAATTACAGTTTGTGCATTTACAATATTCATTGATTTTTGCCATTGAAAAACGTACAGAAATGATTGAAGCTACTGACTGAATGAAAGGAGCTGGCATCTCACTCTCTTTGAATCTTCTTTATCATGCTAAGAGGAGCAGGAAAAAGCAAAAAATTTCAGAATTGCTCCTTGCAATGCGGAGAAATTACTGTTTGTGCATTTACAATATTCATTGATTTTTGCCATTGAAAAACATGTTATTCATATACCAGAAATGTTTGAAGCTACTGACTGAATGAAAGGAGCTGGCACCTCACTCTCTTTGAATCTTCTTTATCATGCTAAGAGGAGCAGGAAAAAGCAAAAATTTCAGAATTGCACCTTGCAATGCGGAGAAATTACTGTTTGTGCAT
Organism: Phyllobates terribilis; assembly: GCF_046119375.1. NCBI lineage: Eukaryota > Metazoa > Chordata > Amphibia > Anura > Dendrobatidae > Phyllobates > Phyllobates terribilis. The sequence continues at coordinate 13,214 of NW_027365168.1, read as the reverse complement.
TTACAATATTCATTGATTTTTGCCATTGAAAAACGTCCAGAAATGATTGAAGCTACTGACTGAATGAAAGGAGCTGGCATCTCACTCTCTTTGAATCTTCTTTATCATGCTAAGAGGAGCAGGAAAAAGCAAAAAATTTCAGAATTGCACCTTGCAATGCGGAGAAATTACTGTTTGTGCATTTACAATATTCATTGATTTTTGCCATTGAAAAACGTCCAGAAATGATTGAAGCTACTGACTGAATGAAAGGAGCTGGCATCTCACTCTCTTTTAATCTTCTTTATCATGCTAAGAGGAGCAGGAGAAAGCAAAAAATTTCAGAATTGCACCTTGCAATGCGGAGAAATTACTGTTTGTGCATTTACAATATTCATTGATTTTTGCCATTGAAAAACGTCCAGAAATGATTGAAGCTACTGACTGAATGAAAGGAGCTGGCATCTCACTCTCTTTGAATCTTCTTTATCATGCTAAGAGGAGCAGGAAAAAGCAAAAAATTTCAGAATTGCACCTTGCAATGCGGAGAAATAACTGTTTGTGCATTTACAATATTCATTGATTTTTGCCATTGAAAAACGTTATTCATATACCAGAAATGTTTGAAGCTACTGACTGAATGAAAGGAGCTGGCACCTCACTCTCTTTGAATCTTCTTTATCATGCTAAGAGGAGCAGGAATAAGCAAAAAATTTCAGAATTGCACCTTGCAATGCGGAAAAATTACTGTTTGTGCATTTACAATATTCATTGATTTTTGCCATTGAAAAACGTCCAGAAATGATTGAAGCTACTGACTGAATGAAAGGAGCTGGCATCTCACTCTCTTTGAATCTTCTTTATCATGCTAAGAGGAGCAGGAAAAAGCAAAAAATTTCAGAATTGCACCTTGCAATGCGGAGAAATTACTGTTTGTGCATTTACAAAATTAATTGATTTTTGCCATTGAAAAACATCATGTTATTCATTTACCAGAAATGATTGAAGCTACTGACTGAATGTAAGGAGCTGGCATCTCACTCTCTTTGAATCTTCTTTATCATGCTAAGAGGAGCAGGAAAAAGCAAAAAATTTCAGAATTGCACCTTGCAATGCGGAGAAATTACTGTTTGTGCATTTACAATATTCATTGATTTTTGCCATTGAAAAACGTCCAGAAATGATTGAAGCTACTGACTGAATGAAAGGAGCTGGCATCTCACTCTCTTTGAATCTTCTTTATCATGCTAAGAGGAGCAGGAAAAAGCAAAAAATTTCAGAATTGCACCTTGCAATGCGGAGAAATTACTGTTTGTGCATTTACAATATTCATTGATTTTTGCCATTGAAAAACATCATGTTATTCATATACCAGAAATGTTTGAAGCTACTGATTGAATGAAAGGAGCTGGCATCTCACTCTCTTTGAATCTTCTTTATCATGCTAAGAGGAGCAGGAAAAAGCAAAAAATTTCAGAATTGCACCTTGCAATGCGGAGAAATTACTGTTTGTGCATTTACAATATTCATTGATTTTTGCCATTGAAAAACGTCCAGAAATGATTGAAGCTACTGACTGAATGAAAAGAGCTGGCATCTCACTCTCTTTGAATCTTCTTTATCATGCTAAGAGGAGCAGGAAAAAGCAAAAAATTTCAGAATTGCACCTTGCAATGCGGAGAAATTACAGTTTGTGCATTTACAATATTCATTGATTTTTGCCATTGAAAAACGTCCAGAAATGATTGAAGCTACTGACTGAATGAAAGGAGCTGGCATCTCACTCTCTTTGAATCTTCTTTATCATGCTAAGAGGAGCAGGAAAAAGCAAAAAATTTCAGAATTGCTCCTTGCAATGCGGAGAAATTACTGTTTGTGCATTTACAATATTCATTGATTTTTGCCATTGAAAAACATGTTATTCATATACCAGAAATGTTTGAAGCTACTGACTGAATGAAAGGAGCTGGCACCTCACTCTCTTTGAATCTTCTTTATCATGCTAAGAGGAGCAGGAAAAAGCAAAAAATTTCAGAATTGCACCTTGCAATGCGGAGAAATTACTGTTTGTGCATTTACAATATTCATTGATTTTTGCCATTGAAAAACGTCCAGAAATGATTGAAGCTACTGACTGAATGAAAGGAGCTGGCATCTCACTCTCTTTTAATCTTGTTTATCATGCTAAGAGGAGCAGGAAAAAGCAAAAAATTTCAGAATTGCACCTTGCAATGCGGAGAAATTACTGTTTGTGCATTTACAATATTCATTGATTTTTGCCATTGAAAAACATCATGTTATTCATATACCAGAAATGTTTGAAGCTACTGACTGAATGAAAGGAGCTGGCATCTCACTCTCTTTGAATCTTCTTTATCATGCTAAGAGGAGCAGGAAAAAGCAAAAAATTTCAGAATTGCACCTTGCAATGCGGAGAAATTACTGTTTGTGCATTTACAATATTCATTGATTTTTGCCATTGAAAAACATCACGTTATTCATATACCAGAAATGATTGAAGCTACTGACTGAATGAAAGGAGCTGGCATCTCACTCTCTTTGAATCTTCTTTATCATGCTAAGAGGAGCAGGAAAAAGCAAAAAATTTCAGAGTTGCACCTTGCAATGCGGAGAAATTACTGTTTGTGCATTTACAATATTCATTGATTTTTGCAATTGAAAAACGTCCAGAAATGATTGAAGCTACTGACTGAATGAAAGGAGCTGGCATCTCACTCTCTTTGAATCTTCTTTATCATGCTAAGAGGAGCAGGAAAAAGCAAAAAATTTCAGAATTGCACCTTGCAATGCGGAGAAATTACTGTTTGTGCATTTACAATATTCATTGATTTTTGCCATTGAAAAACATCATGTTATTCATATACCAGGAATGTTTGAAGCTACTGACTGAATGAAAGGAGCTGGCATCTCACTCTCTTTGAATCTTCTTTATCATGCTAAGAGGAGCAGGAAAAAGCAAAAAATTTCAGAATTGCACCTTGCAATGCGGAGAAATTACTGTTTGTGCATTTACAATATTCATTGATTTTTGCCATTGAAAAACGTCCAGAAATGATTGAAGCTACTGACTGAATGAAAGGAGCTGGCATCTCACTCTCTTTGAATCTTCTTTATCATGCTAAGAGGAGCAGGAAAAAGCAAAAAATTTCAGAATTGCACCTTGCAATGCGGAGAAATTACTGTTTGTGCATTTACAATATTCATTGATTTTTGCCATTGAAAAACATCATGTTATTCATATACCAGAAATGATTGAAGCTACTGACTGAATGAAAGGAGCTGGCATCTCACTCTCTTTGAATCTTCTTTATCATGCTAAGAGGAGCAGGAAAAAGTAAAAAATTTCAGAATTGCACCTTGCAATGCGGAGAAATTACTGTTTGTGCATTTACAATATTCAATGATTTTTGCCATTGAAAAACGTCCAGAAATGATTGAAGCTACTGACTGAATGAAAGGAGCTGGCATCTCACTCTCTTTGAATCTTCTTTATCATGCTAAGAGGAGCAGGAAAAAGCAAAAAATTTCAGAATTGCACCTTGCAATGCGGAGAAATTACTGTTTGTGCATTTACAATATTCATTGATTTTTGCCATTGAAAAACATCATGTTATTCATATACCAGGAATGTTTGAAGCTACTGACTGAATGAAAGGAGCTGGCATCTCACTCTCTTTGAATCTTCTTTATCATGCTAAGAGGAGCAGGAAAAAGCAAAAAATTTCAGAATTGCACCTTGCAATGCGGAGAAATTACTGTTTGTGCATTTACAATATTCATTGATTTTTGCCATTGAAAAACGTCCAGAAATGATTGAAGCTACTGACTGAATGAAAGGAGCTGGCATCTCACTCTCTTTTAATCTTGTTTATCATGCTAAGAGGAGCAGGAAAAAGCAAAAAATTTCAGAATTGCACCTTGCAATGCGGAGAAATTACTGTTTGTGCATTTACAATATTCATTGATTTTTGCCATTGAAAAACGTCCAGAAATGATTGAAGCTACTGACTGAATGAAAGGAGCTGGCATCTCACTCTCTTTGAATCTTCTTTATCATGCTAAGAGGAGCAGGAAAAAGCAAAAAATTTCAGAATTGCACCTTGCAATGCGGAGAAATTACTGTTTGTGCATTTACAATATTCATTGATTTTTGCCATTGAAAAACATCATGTTATTCATATACCAGAAATGATTGAAGCTACTGACTGAATGAAAGGAGCTGGCATCTCACTCTCTTTGAATCTTCTTTATCATGCTAAGAGGAGCAGGAAAAAGCAAAAAATTTCAGAATTGCACCTTGCAATGCGGAGAAATTACTGTTTGTGCATTTACAATATTCAATGATTTTTGCCATTGAAAAACGTCCAGAAATGATTGAAGCTACTGACTGAATGAAAGGAGCTGGCATCTCACTCTCTTTGAATCTTCTTTATCATGCTAAGAGGAGCAGGATAAAGCAAAAAATTTCAGAATTGCACCTTGCAATGCGGAGAAATTACTGTTTGTGCATTTACAATATTCATTGATTTTTGCCATTGAAAAACATCATTTTATTCATATACCAGAAATGTTTGAAGCTACTGACTGAATGAAAGGAGCTGGCATCTCACTCTCCTTGAATCTTCTTTATCATGCTAAGAGGAGCAGGAAAAAGCAAAAAATTTCAGAATTGCACCTTGCAATGCGGAGAAATTACTGTTTGTGCATTTACAATATTCATTGATTTTTGCCATTGAAAAACATCATGTTATTCATATACCAGAAATGTTTGAAGCTACTGACTGAATGAAAGGAGCTGGCATCTCACTCTCTTTGAATCTTCTTTATCATGCTAAGAGGAGCAGGAAAAAGCAAAAAATTTCAGAATTGCACCTTGCAATGCGGAGAAATTACTGTTTGTGCATTTACAATATTCATTGATTTTTGCCATTGAAAAACATCACGTTATTCATATACCAGAAATGATTGAAGCTACTGACTGAATGAAAGGAGCTGGCATCTCACTCTCTTTGAATCTTCTTTATCATGCTAAGAGGAGCAGGAAAAAGCAAAAAATTTCAGAGTTGCACCTTGCAATGCGGAGAAATTACTGTTTGTGCATTTACAATATTCATTGATTTTTGCAATTGAAAAACGTCCAGAAATGATTGAAGCTACTGACTGAATGAAAGGAGCTGGCATCTCACTCTCTTTGAATCTTCTTTATCATGCTAAGAGGAGCAGGAAAAAGCAAAAAATTTCAGAATTGCACCTTGCAATGCGGAGAAATTACTGTTTGTGCATTTACAATATTCATTGATTTTTGCCATTGAAAAACATCATGTTATTCATATACCAGGAATGTTTGAAGCTACTGACTGAATGAAAGGAGCTGGCATCTCACTCTCTTTGAATCTTCTTTATCATGCTAAGAGGAGCAGGAAAAAGCAAAAAATTTCAAAATTGCACCTTGCAATGCGGAGAAATTACTGTTTGTGCATTTACAATATTCATTGATTTTTGCCATTGAAAAACGTCCAGAAATGATTGAAGCTACTGACTGAATGAAAGGAGCTGGCATCTCACTCTCTTTTAATCTTGTTTATCATGCTAAGAGGAGCAGGAAAAAGCAAAAAATTTCAGAATTGCACCTTGCAATGCGGAGAAATTACTGTTTGTGCATTTACAATATTCATTGATTTTTGCCATTGAAAAACGTCCAGAAATGATTGAAGCTACTGACTGAATGAAAGGAGCTGGCATCTCACTCTCTTTGAATCTTCTTTATCATGCTAAGAGGAGCAGGAAAAAGCAAAAAATTTCAGAATTGCACCTTGCAATGCGGAGAAATTACTGTTTGTGCATTTACAATATTCATTGATTTTTGCCATTGAAAAACATCATGTTATTCATATACCAGAAATGATTGAAGCTACTGACTGAATGAAAGGAGCTGGCATCTCACTCTCTTTGAATCTTCTTTATCATGCTAAGAGGAGCAGGAAAAAGTAAAAAATTTCAGAATTGCACCTTGCAATGCGGAGAAATTACTGTTTGTGCATTTACAATATTCAATGATTTTTGCCATTGAAAAACGTCCAGAAATGATTGAAGCTACTGACTGAATGAAAGGAGCTGGCATCTCACTCTCTTTGAATCTTCTTTATCATGCTAAGAGGAGCAGGAAAAAGCAAAAAATTTCAGAATTGCACCTTGCAATGCGGAGAAATTACTGTTTGTGCATTTACAATATTCATTGATTTATGCCATTGAAAAACATCATGTTATTCATATACCAGGAATGTTTGAAGCTACTGACTGAATGAAAGGAGCTGGCATCTCACTCTCTTTGAATCTTCTTTATCATGCTAAGAGGAGCAGGAAAAAGCAAAAAATTTCAGAATTGCACCTTGCAATGCGGAGAAATTACTGTTTGTGCATTTACAATATTCAATGATTTTTGCCATTGAAAAACGTCCAGAAATGATTGAAGCTACTGACTGAATGAAAGGAGCTGGCATCTCACTCTCTTTGAATCTTCTTTATCATGCTAATAGGAGCAGGAAAAAGCAAAAAATTTCAGAATTGCACCTTGCAATGCGGAGAAATTACTGTTTGTGCATTTACAATATTCATTGATTTTTGCCATTGAAAAACATCATGTTATTCATATACCAGAAATGATTGAAGCTACTGACTGAATGAAAGGAGCTGGCATCTCACTCTCTTTGAATCTTCTTTATCATGCTAAGAGGAGCAGGAAAAAGTAAAAAATTTCAGAATTGCACCTTGCAATGCGGAGAAATTACTGTTTGTGCATTTACAATATTCAATGATTTTTGCCTTTGAAAAACGTCCAGAAATGATTGAAGCTACTGACTGAACGAAAGGAGCTGGCATCTCACTCTCTTTGAATCTTCTTTATCATGCTAAGAGGAGCAGGAAAAAGCAAAAAATTTCAGAATTGCACCTTGCAATGCGGAGAAATTACTGTTTGTGCATTTACAATATTCATTGATTTTTGCCATTGAAAAACATCATGTTATTCATATACCAGAAATGATTGATGCTACTGACTGAATGAAAGGAGCTGGCATCTCACTCTCTTTGAATCTTCTTTATCATGCTAAGAGGAGCAGGAAAAAGCAAAAAATTTCAGAATTGCACCTTGCAATGCGGAGAAATTACTGTTTGTGCATTTACAATATTCATTGATTTTTGCCATTGAAAAACATCATGTTATTCATATACCAGAAATGTTTGAAGCTACTGACTGAATGAAAGGAGCTGGCATCTCACTCTCTTTGAATCTTCTTTATCATGCTAAGAGGAGCAGGAAAAAGCAAAAAATTTCAGAATTGCACCTTGCAATGCGGAGAAATTACTGTTTGTGCATTTACAATATTCATTGATTTTTGCAATTGAAAAACGTCCAGAAATGATTGAAGCTACTGACTGAATGAAAGGAGCTGGCATCTCACTCTCTTTGAATCTTCTTTATCATGCTAAGAGGAGCAGGAAAAAGCAAAAAATTTCAGAATTGCACCTTGCAATGCGGAGAAATTACTGTTTGTGCATTTACAATATTCATTGATTTTTGCCATTGAAAACCATTATGTTATTCATATACCAGGAATGTTTGAAGCTACTGACTGAATGAAAGGAGCTGGCATCTCAACTCTCTTTGAATCTTCTTTATCATGCTAAGAGGAGCAGGAAAAAGAAAAAATTTCAGAATTGCACCTTGCAATGCGGAGAAATTACTGTTTGTGCATTTACAATATTCATTGATTTTTGCAATTGAAAAACGTCCAGAAATGATTGAAGCTACTGACTGAATGAAAGGAGCTGGCATCTCACTCTCTTTGAATCTTGTTTATCATGCTAAGAGAAGCAGGAAAAAGCAAAAATTTTCAGGAATTGCACCTTGCAATGCGAAGAAATTACTGTTTGTGCATTTACAATATTCATTGATGTTTGCCATTGAAAACGTCCAGAAATGATTGAAGCTACTGACTGAATGAAAGGAGCTGGCATCTCACTCTCTTTGAATCTTCTTTATCATGCTAAGAGGAGCAGGAAAAAGCAAAAAATTTCAGAATTGCACCTTGCAATGCGGAGAAATTACTGTTTGTGCATTTACAATATTCATTGATTTTTGCCATTGAAAAACATCATGTTATTTCATATACCAGGAATGTTTGAAGCTACTGACTGAATGAAAGGAGCTGGCATCTCACTCTCTTTGAATCTTCTTTATCATGCTAAGAGGAGCAGGAAAAAGCAAAAAATTTCAGAATTGCACCTTGCAATGCGGAGAAATTACTGTTTGTGCATTTACAATATTCATTGATTTTTGCCATTGAAAAACGTCCAGAAATGATTGAAGCTACTGACTGAATGAAAGAGCTGGCATCTCACTCTCTTTTAATCTTGTTTATCATGCTAAGAGGAGCAGGAAAAAGCAAAAAATTTCAGAATTGCACCTTGCAATGCGGAGAAATTACTGTTTGTGCATTTACAATATTCATTGATTTTTGCCATTGAAAAACGTCCAGAAATGATTGAAGCTACTGACTGAATGAAAGAGCTGGCATCTCACTCTCTTTGAATCTTCTTTATCATGCTAAGGGAGCAGGAAAAAGCAAAAATTTCAGATTGCACCTTGCAATGCGGAGAAATTACTGTTTGTGCATTTACAATATTCATTGATTTTTGCCATTGAAAAACATCATGTTATTCATATACCAGAAATGATTGAAGCTACTGACTGAATGAAAGGAGCTGGCATCTCACTCTCTTTGAATCTTCTTTATCATGCTAAGAGGAGCAGGAAAAAGTAAAAAATTTCAGAATTGCACCTTGCAATGCGGAGAAATTACTGTTTGTGCATTTACAATATTCAATGATTTTTGCCATTGAAAAACGTCCAGAAATGATTGAAGCTACTGACTGAATGAAAGGAGCTGGCATCTCACTCTCTTTGAATCTTCTTTATCATGCTAAGAGGAGCAGGAAAAAGCAAAAAATTTCAGAATTGCACCTTGCAATGCGGAGAAATTACTGTTTGTGCATTTACAATATTCATTGATTTTTGCCATTGAAAAACATCATGTTATTCATATACCAGAAATGATTGAAGCTACTGACTGAATGAAAGGAGCTGGCATCTCACTCTCTTTGAATCTTCTTTATCATGCTAAGAGGAGCAGGAAAAAGTAAAAAATTTCAGAATTGCACCTTGCAATGCGGAGAAATTACTGTTTGTGCATTTACAATATTCAATGATTTTTGCCTTTGAAAAACGTCCAGAAATGATTGAAGCTACTGACTGAACGAAAGGAGCTGGCATCTCACTCTCTTTGAATCTTCTTTATCATGCTAAGAGGAGCAGGAAAAAGCAAAAAATTTCAGAATTGCACCTTGCAATGCGGAGAAATTACTGTTTGTGCATTTACAATATTCATTGATTTTTGCCATTGAAAACATCATGTTATTCATATACCAGAAATGATTGATGCTACTGACTGAATGAATGGAGCTGGCATCTCACTCTCTTTGAATCTTCTTTATCATGCTAAGAGGAGCAGGAAAAAGCAAAAAATTTCAGAATTGCACCTTGCAATGCGGAGAAATTACTGTTTGTGCATTTACAATATTCATTGATTTTTGCCATTGAAAAACATCATGTTATTCATATACCAGGAATGTTTGAAGCTACTGACTGAATGAAAGGAGCTGGCATCTCACTCTCTTTGAATCTTCTTTATCATGCTAAGAGAGCAGGAAAAAGCAAAAAATTTCAGAATTGCACCTTGCAATGCGGAGAAATTACTGTTTGTGCATTTACAATATTCATTGATTTTTGCCATTGAAAAACGTCCAGAAATGATTGAAGCTACTGACTGAATGAAAGGAGCTGGCATCTCACTCTCTTTTAATCTTGTTTATCATGCTAAGAGGAGCAGGGAAAAAGCAAAAATTTCAGAATTGCACCTTGCAATGCGGAGAAATTACTCTTTGTGCATTTACAATATTCATTGATTTTTGCCATTGAAAAACGTCCAGAAATGATTGAAGCTACTGACTGAATGAAAGGAGCTGGCATCTCACTCTCTTTGAATCTTCTTTATCATGCTAAGAGGAGCAGGAAAAAGCAAAAAATTTCAGAATTGCACCCTTGCAATGCGGAGAAATTACTGTTTGTGCATTTACAATATTCATTGATTTTTGCCATTGAAAAACATCATGTTATTCATATACCAGAAATGATTGAAGCTACTGACTGAATGAAAGGAGCTGGCATCTCACTCTCTTTGAATCTTCTTTATCATGCTAAGAGGAGCAGGAAAAAGTAAAAAATTTCAGAATTGCACCTTGCAATGCGGAGAAATTACTGTTTGTGCATTTACAATATTCAATGATTTTTGCCATTGAAAAACGTCCAGAAATGATTGAAGCTACTGACTGAATGAAAGGAGCTGGCATCTCACTCTCTTTGAATCTTCTTTATCATGCTAAGAGGAGCAGGAAAAAGCAAAAAATTTCAGAATTGCACCTTGCAATGCGGAGAAATTACTGTTTGTGCATTTACAATATTCATTGATTTTGCCATTGAAAAACATCATGTTATTCATATACCAGAAATGATTGAAGCTACTGACTGAATGAAAGGAGCTGGCATCTCACTCTCTTTGAATCTTCTTTATCATGCTAAGAGGAGCAGGAAAAAGTAAAAATTTCAGAATTGCACCTTGCAATGCGAGAAATTACTGTTTGTGCATTTACAATATTCAATGATTTTTGCCTTTGAAAAACGTCCAGAAATGATTGAAGCTACTGACTGAACGAAAGGAGCTGGCATCTCACTCTCTTTGAATCTTCTTTATCATGCTAAGAGGAGCAGGAAAAAGCAAAAAATTTCAGAATTGCACCTTGCAATGCGGAGAAATTACTGTTTGTGCATTTACAATATTCATTGATTTTTGCCATTGAAAAACATCATGTTATTCATATACCAGAAATGATTGATGCTACTGACTGAATGAAAGGAGCTGGCATCTCACTCTCTTTGAATCTTCTTTATCATGCTAAGAGGAGCAGGAAAAAGCAAAAAATTTCAGAATTGCACCTTGCAATGCGGAGAAATTACTGTTTGTGCATTTACAATATTCATTGATTTTTGCCATTGAAAAACATCATGTTATTCATATACCAGAAATGTTTGAAGCTACTGACTGAATGAAAGGAGCTGGCATCTCACTCTCTTTGAATCTTCTTTATCATGCTAAGAGGAGCAGGAAAAAGCAAAAAATTTCAGAATTGCACCTTGCAATGCGGAGAAATTACTGTTTGTGCATTTACAATATTCATTGATTTTTGCAATTGAAAAACGTCCAGAATGATTGAAGCTACTGACTGAATGAAAGGAGCTGGCATCTCACTCTCTTTGAATCTTCTTTATCATGCTAAGAGGAGCAGGAAAAAGCAAAAAATTTCAGAATTGCACCTTGCAATGCGGAGAAATTACTGTTTGTGCATTTACAATATTCATTGATTTTTGCCATTGAAAAACATTATGTTATTCATATACCAGGAATGTTTGAAGCTACTGACTGAATGAAAGGAGCTGGCATCTCACTCTCTTTGAATCTTCTTTATCATGCTAAGAGGAGCAGGAAAAAGTAAAAAAATTTCAGAATTGCACCTTGCAATGCGGAGAAATTACTGTTTGTGCATTTACAATATTCATTGATTTTTGCCATTGAAAAACGTCCAGAAATGATTGAAGCTACTGACTGAATGAAAGGAGCTGGCATCTCACTCTCTTTGAATCTTGTTTATCATGCTAAGAGAAGCAGGAAAAAGCAAAAAATTTCAGAATTGCACCTTGCAATGCGAAGAAATTACTGTTTGTGCATTTACAATATTCATTGATGTTTGCCATTGAAAAACGTCCCAGAAATGATTGAAGCTACTGACTGAATGAAAGGAGCTGGCATCTCACTTTCTTTGAATCTTCTTTATTATGCTAAGAGGAGCAGGAAAAAGCAAAAAATTTCAGAATTGCACCTTGCAATGCGGAGAAATTACTGTTTGTGCATTTACAATATTCATTGATTTTTGCCATTGAAAAACATCATGTTATTCATATACCAGAAATGATTGAAGCTACTGACTGAATGAAAGGAGCTGGCATCTCACTCTCTTTGAATCTTCTTTATCATGCTAAGAGGAGCAGGAAAAAGTAAAAAATTTCAGTATTGCACCTTGCAATGCGGAGAAATTACTGTTTGTGCATTTACAATATTCAATGATTTTTGCCATTGAAAAACGTCCAGAAATGATTGAAGCTACTGACTGAATGAAAGGAGCTGGCATCTCACTCTCTTTGAATCTTCTTTATCATGCTAAGAGGAGCAGGAAAAAGCAAAAAACTTCAGAATTGCACCTTGCAATGCGGAGAAATTACTGTTTGTGCATTTACAATATTCATTGATTTTTGCCATTGAAAACATCATGTTATTCATATTCCAGAAATGATTGAAGCTACTGACTGAATGAAAGGAGCTGGCATCTCACTCTCTTTGAATCTTCTTTATCATGCTAAGAGGAGCAGGAAAAAGTAAAAAATTTCAGAATTGCACCTTGCAATGCGGAGAAATTACTCTTTGTGCATTTACAATATTCAATGATTTTTGCCTTTGAAAAACGGTCCAGAAATGATTGAAGCTACTGACTGAACGAAAGGAGCTGGCATCTCACTCTCTTTGAATCTTCTTTATCATGCTAAGAGGAGCAGGAAAAGCAAAAAATTTCAGAATTGCACCTTGCAATGCGGAGAAATTACTGTTTGTGCATTTACAATATTCATTGATTTTTGCCATTGAAAAACATCATGTTATTCATATACCAGAAATGTTTGAAGCTACTGACTGAATGAAAGGAGCTGGCATCTCACTCTCTTTGAATCTTCTTTATCATGCTAAGAGGAGCAGGAAAAAGCAAAAAATTTCAGAATTGCACCTTGCAATGCGGAGAAATTACTGTTTGTGCATTTGCAATATTCATTGATTTTTGCCATTGAAAAACGTCCAGAAATGATTGAAGCTACTGACTGAATGAAAGGAGCTGGCATCTCACTCTGAATTTTCTTTATCATGCTAAGAGGAGCAGGAAAAAGCAAAAAATTTCAGAATTGCACCTTGCAATGCGGAGAAATTACTGTTTGTGCA